>NW_017728917.1:1090580-1116680 GCF_001723895.1 Crocodylus porosus
ATGTCTATGAAATCTATGAAATCTATGAATCTGTTTTAAAAATGGCCTTTGTTTCTTTTTATTGCAGTTAAAAGAAAATCAGGCAATTTGCTTGTAAGTTCATTCTGGGCATTTAAAGAACTTGTAAAGTCTTTCTAATAATGCCGATCTTTAAAATTTTTATTTTATATTGGAGTAGTTCATTTCATTAAAAAAAAATCTAGCCATTTGAGCTCTCTTGACTGACTCTGAAACAAGAAGTACAATGAAGTAGCTTACTACGGTTATACATAGATTGAAAAAAGGCATTGAGTGCTGTAAAGATTTTGTCAGCATGACTTCATGACTTCACCACTGGCAAAGCTGTGGAAGAATTATGTCTGGTATCCCAAATGAGTGCCAGTGAATCCTTGGTATGACCTCACATCGTCACCTGTAATGTATACGCCACATATATTATAGAAGGAACTATTTAGTACATGGTTTAGAAAGTTCTTAATCTTTTTTATTTCTCCCCTTGTTTTGCATCTTTCGATCTGGAACTTCAGATTCCCGGAGCACCATGACATGACCATACTGGCCTTTTTCAAGAGGAAAAAAAATGTAACTACTACATTTTGCAACCCTGTAATTATCATCTAAATGTGCTTGCTTTGTTTTGGGAAATGAGCCATCCTTTATTTTCTACACTGTTCATTTGGCCTGTGAACCAATGGCAGGGGAAAGGGAAATACTAGTGTTTCTTTCAACCTGACTGGGGAACTGGGGCAGAGAGAAAGAGCCTTTTTTTTGCCTGTTTTGGCTTCAGGGAGGCCAGGTTTTCACTCAGTGTTTGTGACTTGGCAAAAAACAACACAGGAAGCCTGTAAGGCCAGGAACCGAACCCAGATCTCCCATGTGTCTCTCCAGCAGTGGACTCGCAAGACCGTTCTTCCTCTCGCTTGCTTTATTGTGGAGCCTTTTCTTGTCCTTGAAATGTGGCCTTGCTCAATTTAGTCAGGGTTTGGGTTGGTTGGTGAGGGATAATGATTTGCTGACAACTGTCTACAAAAATGTTGCCTTTGAATAATCTGACTGAAGTCAGGCCTTTGTTTGGAGGCTGGGCAGGGGCCTCTCTGGCCCAGCCCTTGTCATTCTGTCCTTAGACATAAAAAACGTGATGCAGACCAGAGTTCACAGGCCGAGTTGCTTGCAGATTCTGCGAAGTCCGAACTATAGGAAACAGCTGCAAGAATTGTTGGCTGGCTGGCTGGCTGGCTGGCTGGCTAAGCGCTGGCTTCTAGCTCCACTTTCTGCCCAGCATAGCTTTGCCAAAAATCAACTTTTTTTTGGGTGGAGCAAAATTTACTACCTCACTTATGCTCCTAGAGCTGCAGCTAAACAGCACAAATGAGGGGGAAGGCTCTGCATACTTTCAGGTGACTGGTGCTCCTCTCCTGCACACGTTGTTTTGCTCACGGTAGTTACAGATGGTTCTGCTCACGTGTCTAGCCTTGCACGCCTTGCTCTAACCCTTGCACAGCACAGCCAGGAGATTCCAGCACCTAAAGCAACTGCTCTTGTTTGGCGATAAGATGACAGTCTTGCATGTTTAGTTGGTCCATTGTGTCTTCCACAGGGCCTCGGTCTAACAGAGATGAGGCAAGGTGGATTTCTCTTGGAACAGTAGCTGAATGCTCCTTCAAGGAGGGCTTTGGGATAGTAATGTCTCTTGTCTCACATCAGTGCAAGTCTCAAGCATTCAACTTTTATGCTAGCCCTGGGACAGGGCTGTTATCTGCATGGCTAACACTGAAAGCTTTATCTACTAGGTTTTCCCTACGGTGTCCAAGCCCGGAACAAAATTTAAGATGTAGGGAGCTCCGTTTTAGTTCCTCTTCTGGATCAATCAATATTTGCCCCTTCTTACTGTCCCCTTCTCTACACACACTGACTGTCTTCCAATGATGGCCAAAACAAAGCCCTCCTTGGCTCTCCGTCCCAAACCACAAAACAGGCGGGGTGCTGGGGAGAAGTTTGGAAACCCCAGATACTGGGTTCTTAAATGCTCTAAAGCCCCATGCAAAACCCCAAGGGCACTGTGATGCCAGATTCCCAGGCTGGTCCTGGTCACTCAGCATGTGGATTGGGGATTGATTATGGTCAGTCACATGGTTGAGGAAGCTCTGTTTTGCCCTTTTGTAAAACTATAGTATCTTCTTCACCCCACAATTTATTTTGTCTTGCTATAACTGAATTTCTTCTTCTATCCCCCATACCCCAGTCCTTCCCCACTCCACAGCAGCTAACCATATCTGACCCCCCCCACCTGAACCCACCCGACCAATAAAACCTTCCTTCCTTACTCCCCCGTTCTACCATCCATGTCCACCTGACCTCAAACACATAAATAGAATAAAACCTTCTTATTCCCTCTACCCCTTTTCTGTTCCCCCCAGTTCAGCTGGGCTATTATCTGTTAGAAAGTCCATACGCAACAAAATACTGAAGATGTGATTCATCTTTCCAACCAGCTCTCTGTCCGTAGTATTCTTGACTTATTCTTGTCTGGTTTCTGTGTTCCCCATAGTTGGGAGACTGACCTGATAAGTGATGCAACTCAGGGCTAGTTGGCATATTGGTAAAATGGTGAGCTTTCCACTTGGGAAGTGCTCAGACCAAAGTAAATTGGGTGTCAGAATATGTTTAGCAAACAATGATGCAAACCAAGAGAAGTAGAAGGAGACAGAGCAACACGCTCCCTGCCTGGAAATATTTTGAATATTGACAGCCAAGCTACAAACCGGGCAGTTAGAGTGGGCTTTCCTTAGAAATAAATGATGGGCAGTTTCTTATTTATCCTCAACCTCAGTTCAGTGCGAGATACCATTTTTTCTTCTGTCCTCTGTCAGCCCATGTTGGTGTCTTTGAATCCCGTGTCACCTTATTTTGCCTGTATCTTTTAACAGTTCTGTCTCAACCAGTTCCCCTTTCTTTTGCATCATTCTCCCAGAGAGTAGTGTCTTTTCACCACTTAACGGCAACTGCCTCTACTCTTCTGTCAGCACCTGCCTTTCTCGTTGAAATCTTCCACTGTTTTTTCTATCCCCACCTCATGCCTGCCAACCCCCCCGGGGTCTCACTGCCGGGCTCCGTTTAAATAGCAAGTTGCTCTTTGTTTACCCTTGAGTATGAATGGACTGGGTCTTTGTTTATGTAGCTTTTCTGTAACACTTCTTACCTCTGTGGACTGCAATCGTGAAGGTCTCCCAACCCCTTGCACCTCTTGGTGTTACACTATTCAAATCTGAATTGGTACCCTTTGTGTTGGTTCATTCGCACCTCTCCCACTCCATAATTTGACTGCTGCTGTTACTGTTTGCTGTCCTCCATCAGTCACTCATCCCTCCAAACTCCACACTGCTCAGACAGCACCATGCACAGCTTCACCTCGCATCCCACCCGTTCTCAGGGGTCTGCACAGGGTCCTTGGCTGTTTCTGAGTCAGCTGCAAAAAAGCTGCTTCATCCTCAAGGCCATTCGTAGCCAGGCCCTCACCTATTCGTGGTCACTTCTCTCTGTCTCTCCCATTTGCTCCTCTCCATGTGTCATTTGCTCCTCTCCTCTGTTGGCGGCAGTTCCCGAGCTGTTCTGAAGCAGTGCGGTGCCCTCACTCCACCTCACTAAAGACCTGGTTTTGCAGCACACTTGAGCTTCTTCACTCTCACTGAAGTCGGCAGGAGATGTGGGGCTCATACCATCCTCATTCTCTACTCTACCCCTTCCTCCCAAGACCCCACCTATGCCCACTCTAGCTCCTCTTTAACACAGCTCAAAACTCACCTTTCCCAGGTGGATTATTTCATTCACTAACTCGTGCAACATGCTTTAGCTTCTTTTGTCCTGCCTGAAAAATCTATGCTTGATCAATTTTCTTGAGGGTACTGAATAATAAGAATCCAGTTTAGGACTTAATTGCAAGGAGCCAAAATTTGGATTTAGTTGGGATTGGGCATGAATCGCATGGCATTGGTTCTGTTCCGTGATTGGCTGGATGAACAGCACTGGCTAGCACAAATATGTTCACCTTTTAAACAGTTAGTGTATGTTTTTAATCATCCTAAAATACAAGCTCAGTCTACTATTTGACTAAATAATAGGGAAAACGAGCCTAAAAGGGAACTGTTGACTCCAACATAAGAAGTAAAATTTTTGGACAAATGATTGTTGGTGTATATTTTGTAAATGGGAATTTAAGAGTCTGTTCAGGCATGGTATGGATTTATTTCATACTGGCTCCCAGCTGAAATAGATGGAAAACAAATCAATGGAAGCAGGATCAGACCTTTAGTATGCAAACACGTTTTCTCTCCTATGTATTCACTTATGAGCCATCAGTACAGTTAATGCCCTGAACCTGCAATGAACTCCATCTTGCCGACTCCTGAATCCACACACAACCTAACTGATTGACCTGCCGTCCAAGCACAGGGCTCTACCTATATGAAGCTGAATGCCAGACTAGGGCTTAAGTTTACAAAATGTGGTGACTTGTAACTTCTACATTTTATTGGCTTTGGATGATAGGCTCATAAATTCTACTTCGGTTTATAGTCAGTTTTGCTTTCTGGGTATTGCCCCAAGCAGAAGATCCAGGCTGCAAATGCTGAAAGTAAATGATTCATGCCAAACAACCTTCTGTTTTCACTGGAATGTTTAAATAAAAGAAATCACAACAATTTATTGACTCTAGGTTTTTGTGAAAACATTTCGTCTGGTGCAGTTTGGATGGGAGCATATCCTTTTTGCATCGGAAATTTTACAAAAGATTAATTGGCCAAATCACCGTTTTTACAGCAAGTGGCATAAGGAAACTGGACACGGGATTATTGTTCTTGGTGAATGAAGAGAAGGTAGGAAAATGCATTGTAAAGTGATAACTTGGTAAATGAGTTTAGGAATGCAATGTCATGATTTTCAGGTTGAAGAAGGAAAGATAATACCACAGAGAGATCTTGTAGTTCAGCTGCTTGAAATCTGGGATTCCTGAGTGGTAATTCTGGTGCAGCAACAAGTATTGTATGCATTTTTTCAGAAGAGTAGTTACTGTGCTTTTAAGACTTCTGGATCCAACATTCAAAAGACCTTGGTCACTTTGAAAGCAGATTGTAAATGGCATTGAATGGGGTTTCACCAATTTTAGAACTGAATATGGCTTTTAAATCTCTCTCAGTCTACATTCTTGACTTATTTCTGATGTCAGTTCATCTGGAGATGATTCTTCCCTTCCGCAAATGTAGATCAGGAGTAACTTGAATAAAAGTTAAAAAGTAACTGGAGCTACACTGGTATATAAATAGGCCCTAGGATTTATCAAATGGCCTTAATTTAAGACAAAAGTGGCATGGTTGGAGATAGCACATCGCACCTCCTTCTGTGATCTTGGGTAACCTGTAGTGGAGAAGAGCTTAAGCAGAAGTTAGAACAATTCATGTAAAAACGCCAAATGAGAAGTAAAATAGAATGATCCCCAAAGGTATTGTTCTCAATCTCATGGCTTTAAAGCTAGTCTCATAATTCTTGAACACTTGGGGTTACCGCCATGACAGTTTTCCATCTGTCTCAGAGAAAGAATTATACCTTTAGGGGGGATTACAATAATACCTTGAGGGTCCTAGGAGTGTTATAAGCATTAATTAATTAATATTTGCAAGGTACTTTGAATATGTAAAGGGTTGGGTAAGAGCCAAGTATTAAATGATCAGTCAAATACCACGTTACAATTTTGTGCCTGTCAGAGAAACTCGCCAAGGAGAGACCACAAGAAATATTGAGGATGAGATAACGCCTGCCTAACATTGCTCTAAAGCGGGTTTAGATGTTGGGTCATTTCATAAGGGGTCATTCTTGGTTTGAGTACCAGGAATCCAGGGGAATTTCCTGGGCTGAGTACCTGTTTATGAGGCTCACTTGAATGTAGGTATTCAGTATCTATTTATATGCACAGGACTAGAGTTTCAGGGTGTTGGCATCATAAATAAAACTACATGGAGAATGCAAATAGGTATTATAGTGATTGGTGCTCTTAGAAACATGCAGACAAATTGCATGCATCTGTTAATACTACAGCCCACAGCCTATATATATACATACACACACAGAAATGGTATGTTGGCTGCATGCACTTTACCTGCTTGTTAGGAGGCAGCTATTTGCAAAATGGGGGTGTGGTGGCAGGGAAGAAGGTAGGAGGAATGTGGTCTGGTGTTTAATCATAGGAACAAATGCCTGGACTCCTGGGTCTTATCCTTAGCTGTACACTGCTCAATTAACTGCTGAGGCCTTGACCTTGTAATCACCTCCATATAGGGAGATTTGCACCCTGTTGGGGCCTGGTGGAGGATTTCTCTATGTTGATCTAATTGTTGGCTTGGGGCATTTGATTTTTTTTTTGTGCCTCTTTGTTCATCCAGTTCAAAGCAGCTAGGACTATTCCTCTCCTTCCTGCCCTGCCACATTTTAATGAGCAAAAGGGCATCCCAGCAAAAGGGCAAAAAGGGTGCCCAGTGCCTTTAGTTTTGAAGTGGAGTACTTGATTCTTTTTTTTTCTTAGGGGGGAAAAGGGGTTACCAAAGAGTCCTTTTTTCTGAGACTAATTTGGCAGTGATGTGATAGAGAGTCAAAATTTCAAGACACTATACCCCGATCAGCCCAGACATCCATCCTGCCTGAGGTGCTCAGCCCTTTCCTACTCCTGAGCCAGGGGACTGAGTTTCCAAAGGTGAGATTTGCCAAGACAGAGCAGCTCCTGCTCAGGGAAGGCTTTCCTGGACAAGTCCCTGCCTCTCCCACTGCAGCGCTTCCACAGATCCTCCTCCTCCTCCCTCCTTACACCTTTTTTTTTCTTTTTTTTTTGCAGAGCTGATTTCTGCACCCCCCCTTGCAGTGAGTTATGATGTCCTGTAGGCTACAATGTGTCAGTGTTATAAAATCTGGGAGGAGGAGCCAGGCGGGTGACGTGGGGAGAGCTCAATTCAAGCCTGCAGTCAAAGCAGCTCGGTCTACAGGCTGCCCAGAACTGAGCAAATGCATCTCCAGCTGCCCAACTTCTCTCTCTGGCTTTTCGTCCTCTCGGTCAGTCAAAGGCGCTGAGGACTGGGGGGGTGGTGAGGATGCGAGATGAGAGCCCTTTTTTACAACCTGACCTTCTCTGGGATTAAAGCCAGGGTGCTTCCCTGCCTTGCAGTGGGTTTGACGACACGCTGAAAAGGAGAAGCCCTTGCGTGTGGCTGCTGTTTTGGTGGAGGTGCATTCTTATTCTTCTTTTTTTTTAATCCTCTCTGAAGATCTGGCTGCAGGAGACTTCTGCCCCCACCCCCTGACCCACCTTGTAGCCTGGGCAAACGGTTCTGCCGGGGTTCCTCTTTATTGCTGCAGCCCCCGGTCGGTGCCAATGAAGGGAAATCTTTTTGCCAAGGGAGAAAAGGGCTTTCTGTCTTTGCAGCAAAGTGAAACAGACCAGCTTGAAAAGCTGCGAAACTGACTCCCTGGGATCCACTAGAGCAGATCAAGCAGGGGGATTTAAATACCCAGAGGAAAGAGAGAGAGGAGAGAGAGAGAGAAAAGAAAAGACCGTGGGATCTTGTAGATCTTTCAAAAGATGTCATCTCAAACTAAGTTCAAGAAAGACAAAGAGATCATAGCAGAATATGAAACTCAAGTAAAAGGTTAGTGAATCCTTTGCCTTTTTGACTTCCACCCCCTCCTCCCCTCCACCCTCTTCTGTTTCTCCTTGTCCAATCTTACTATGCATCTGTAACCTTGCAGGGAAAATACTGGAATTGGCTGCCCCAGCCCTTGGCTTTTTTCTCTTTTAAATGGAGTTTATTTATATATTTCTGCCTACCCAAGGAGAAGCTGTTTGGAGCCTGGATTATACACGGGGTAGTAAAAGCTGCATTGCAGTTGTATGAGTGCTATATGGTTGGCTTGAGGAGTGTCAATTTTAGTCAGATCCATACTTCATCTTCCTGACGGCGAGCTGTCATTCTAAAGCCATTTTGACAAATGGGCCTTTCCGCAGATAATGTAAAAGCCTTTTTTTCCCTCTGTGTGTGTGTGTGTGTGCTCTCATCTGTTTTATACATGTAGAACTGCTGCGTTGAGCATGCATTATGTAGGGAGGCGTCTCTGTCTCCTACATGCAGTGAACTCCCAGAAATTCTCCCTGTTTATGCTTGTTAACAAATATAGGCAGGGATGGGGGCTTCAGCTTTGGCTAATATATAGCAGCAAGTATCTTCATCCTAAATTCCGCTTGGGGCTGATACTCCTTCGCTAAGTCCCAGGTCACATACCACCGTGCCTAGGCATAGTGGCAGAATAGAGGGTAGAGGTTACACCCTCTGGTTTGAAAGCTCTGCAGTAATGGAGTGGGTTATGCATGGAATATCTGCCATCAATGAATGTATGCCTCTTCCTTGTTAAGTAGACCTCGACATTACTGGCACCTCACTGCCCTCCCCATCCCCGTTTTTTTTTTTTTAAAACAAGTATTAACATGGTTTCTCATTGAGAATTCAAGGCCCAGTGCACGTATGACCTTTTAATCTGCAGATTATTGACAAAATGGATTGTGCTGTCTGGTGTGGAACCAACATGGGAAGTTGTATCTATGTCTTCTTCGGGCTTTCTCTAATCTGTGGATTATTGACAGGATAACTCTGAAACAACTCTCTCAGCCCATTGTGCCTGCCTGCATGCATGCACTAATGGGCACCAATTTTGTGGACTGCTTTAAACTTAGTGATGATGGCTGTGATGATAAAAACAGAAAGGGGATATTTTGGATGCAGAGTTGCTAGTGAGTTGCTCAATAGAACCAAGGGTGAATTTCATTTTAATTTTAATGGGGGGCGGGGAGTGAAGTGATGACTCCCAAGATGAATTTTTCAGTGACTGTAATGCAAGCACTTGTCTACCTGCTTGTTGTTTAAGAGAATTACTTGCACACGCCAACACGTGTGCAGAGTGCTTCAGAACCAGTAGCTTAAGGAGAAGCGCTGTGATTGATGTGCCCTATTTGTGTGTGTTCTGGTGATTTAGGGCCTGATTTTGCACATCATATGCAAGTAACTTCATACATGCGTGGAGTCCCATTGATTTCAGTGGTGTACCCTGGCCATGCCTATTGTGGCACCCAGTAAATGTGGTGTTGGAAAGCAAATTGCTTTTATTTCTGAAGTTACAGATAAAATGAAACAGCAAATAAATCCCTGTGCTGAGATGACTGAATGCCAAGTCTCAGCATTTGAGCTAATTTTTATTACACCTGGATTTATAATGGAAAAGTTGGCATCTTCCACAACATTACAAATAGCTCCAGTACAGGGGAAGAAGGGTGTGTAATTACAGGCAAATAATTAATGTGCATGTGGTTTTACACTTCTTATTAAACACAGGGTTTTTTTTAACATAAGATCTCTCTTAATTGATTATTCTTGGACAGCCTGTTGTTCTGACAGGGAACTTTTAAAATGTAATTTGTTCTTATGCCACCATCACGATTTTTTTGAGGGCAAAATATTTATTTTGTGGCATTTTCCGATGATGCCTTGTTTATGTGGCGTCGTTAACTACTTATGAAAAAATGACAGTTAGATGGATATGGGTTTACATAGACCAAACTGCCCTGATTCTAATATCATGTTGTGCATTTTGTTGATGAAGCAATTTTCATAATTTTTTGCTATTTTGATGCTATATATATCTGAGCAGAATTAAAAATATAAAACAACCTCAGCAGGAAGACTTTTAAAGGCTTTAAACTAAAGAACTTTATTTCTCCTCCCTCCCCGCTCCAGAAAAGGCCAGTAGCCTGTGTAATTTCTTGCTGAATTCAGCCATCTCACCCTCCCCAGATGCACCCTTTGAATGAACTGCTGCTTGGATGGTTCGATCTAGTGCCAGATGGGGAGGATTCTGGGGAGGGGGCCGTCGGTTGATGTTGTGCCATTGTTTACTGTCTTTTGCATTTCAGTCTTTTGTAGCTGGTTTTGAAGAATGATGTAACAGTCACAACATATACTGCTCCGTGCCAATTACCTTTCTCCTTGTGTATAATTTGGGCAAATTGATGTTATTGCACCCTGCAGTTAAGCAGACGAAATACTCTTAGCCTATAGTATCTCTCCATTTTAGAGGAAGGACAGGGAATTTGCCTTTATTCATAAAACTCCCCCCCCAAACCAAACCTGGCCCAGTCTTTAAATGTGTATTGGGGCCAAGTATGGCTCCTGCTTCTGCTCCTTCTGCACTGGTACCCTGAGGACTGTGGGGCGTGTGGGGAGAGGAACTGATGATAGGAATGTGTCTGGTCCTTAAACCTCTCCAGTAACTTTTTTTGTGTTTGGTAATGATAAAGCTACAGGCTTGCTGCAGTCATTCATAGCCTGACTGACTGTTTCAGTGTTTCCATGGATGGGATCAGCAGTGCTGGGATTATGTGTGTGGATCCTGGCCTCCAGTGGTGGACATTGGTGCTATTGGGTCTTGGGTCATTTTGCTGGGTGGCCGTAAGAATGATAAAAATCTTTCTCCATAAAGCTGGTGTTGTTTTCTTGTCTATTCTGTTCTTCTAGTGCCTGCCTATGTTGGCAGAAAGGTCCATCTCCTGAAGCAGCCACGTGGTCTAGCCCAGTGATGCTCAAACTCCAGCCTGGGGGCTCCTGTTATCTGGCCTGCAGGGTCAGAAACTTGGTGGTGGGGTAGGGGGATGGATGCTGCACCAATGAATGCTGCCACTGGTCCCCTGCTGCCAAATTTCTGGACCCATGGGGAGCCCTGTGAGCTGTACGACATAGGATTGGGCCTGCAGCTGGATCTGGCATGGCGTAGAACCAGTGTGCAGGATTGTGCCTATGGATGAACCCTGAGTCCAACCCCACACTGCATCTGGCCTGCAGACCAAACCCACCCATGGGATCTGGCTCATGGATTTGGCTCCCTGCTGCTCCTCTGGTGTAGAGGTCTGGAAAGTTGAGTACCACTAGTCTAGTCTTTAATCAGAATGAATATGAATTCATGCAGAAGGCTGCAGGTACTGAGGAGGAGCATTACTGTGACCAAGGGGATGGGATGGAGGAAAGGAAAATGTAGCAGAGGATCTGATCCACCACTGGCTTGGTGCAACTGAACTGAAATCAAGAGCATTACCTCTGCATAGAACTGGGGTAAAGAGGAGCAAACCAGGCCAACAGCTCTGCATAATCTGGGGGTAGTCTCTTTGGGTAGTGGTGAGAGCCCTGTGGCATGAAATCATTTAAAAATCTGTCACAGGCTGGGCAAAATACTAGAAAATACTTTGGGGGGGCATAAGAATACACTGATCTGCCAGGCAGGATGGATTGTGAGACTCAACGTGGGAGTCGCAATCCTTCACCACGAGGGTCAGGACCTTTTCATGTTGCTGACTGATCAGATTAGCAGTGAAATCCTGGTTTAGTGGACACCAGTGGTAAAGCTCCTGTTGATGGCGGCATGGCCTGCCATGATCCAAAGGTCAAAAAAATATAGTGGAGTGGGAATGGTCATTGAATTGCCTTTGATGGAGTTGAATAAGCATGCCCATGTGGCGTAGCTCAGCTCTGGACTTGCAGGAGACAGAAAGGGAATTCCTGCTTTGGAGAGTTTCTCTTTCAGTGAGGGCATGTTTTGTAATGACTCACTCCCCACATGCAAACAAAACAGAGCAAGATGAGTAGGAGCAAACGGTGCTATAGTGGTTTATAAGATCATAGAGGCAACTTGCTAACTAGTGCTTCTTGCCCTGCTGCACTACCTCTTTTCCCCAAGTCCAGATAGGTTCTGATCCCGTGTCTGGTTCGGGTCCTTCCAGCGCTTCCTCTTCGTTTTCTTTGGGGTTGCAAATACAGATTCTGCTCCTGTCTGAACTTGGGCTACCCCCTTGAAGGCTGAATGGCATGTTGATGTGGGCACCTCTCAGGATTTGCCCTGCTGTTTTTCTGCCTAGCTAACTGAAGTCTACTCCGCAAAATTTCCAAAGAGTGACTCTAATGGAGAAAAATAGTAAGAGAAGCAGACTAATGGAAACAAAATGTTGGCACTGAGACAGCTGACATGTGAAAATGATAAAGGAGAAGAGTGAAGAAGCAAGGCTTGTTACGGAGGATGGGAGTCAGTTGTGGACTCGGGCTTACAAAACATTCCAAAAGTCTTGATCAAAAAAAAGGGGAAAGAACTGGAAAAATTTCACGTGTTATTTCCAGAGCAATATGATGTCCATGTGGGTACAGCTAAAAAGAATTTGCAATAATGGTATGTTAAAATTCCCACTTCCCCACAAGAAAATGGTCCATGAAATGGTACAGAAAGGGCGATTGCTGGCACATACGATGTCAGCTTATTGTAGAGGAACTGTCTGAGACGTGATGCAATGGGGACAGAAGTGATGGCTATAGTGATGTGAGAGCTTCCTGATTCAGTGTGGCAGGGTCACAGGTTGAGAGAACCTGGATCCCATATTTTAACTCGTTAACAAGATGGGGATAACTAGAAAGAGCAGGCTCTCTGGGGCGAAGGCCTCCGCCATGCACGTGATATGATCTCTAGAAGTGAAACCATCTACTTCCAAAAGCAAAATGCATGATTTAAGACAGGCCCTTGCTTAGTGGAAACTGTGGCTAATAGAGGAATGATGTCCATGGTCTAGATACAAATAAAGGAAACCTCCTTTACCTGGGAAGGGGAAACTGGACGGAGATGAAAACAGTAGCCGTGACTTAGTGAGACAAATACATGATAAATACTACAACAAAGGAAATTGGGGAAAAGCTAAACACAGCCAATGAAAAACGCTTACTAGGAAAAAAGCACAGGTGTGCTGAGAGAAAGGTTCGAGAGATAAGGTGTATATTAACAATAACCTTAGCTGGAGTGAGGGGAAACAGTTGCAGGCCAAAGGCCTGATCCTGCTTACATTTAAGTAAGTGGGGAACTCACAGGGTCAAGCGCAGAGGCAGTGGGTTGCAGAGTGGCTGAAGGCAAGCGAGAGAGAATGGGTGTGGAAGTGACAGAGGATGTCAACCAACTGGAAAGGGGTCAAAGTAAGACTGAAGTGATCAGGGTGTCAGCTTGGATTGATTTTTTTGAGGGTAGATTTTAAAAGAGCTAAGTGCCAATTAAACTGGGGGGAGGGCTGGTATGGGAAGGTATAAACACTGAGGATAGATGGGAATGACTTAGAGCTGTCCAATGTGGTTTAAGCAGAGATAATGGGCTGAGACCATGAAAAAATGCATTTAGACTGAATATCTGCCAACCTTTCCTGGAAGTGAGATTTCCAGTGGCTACAACTCTGTGGCTGTTACACAGACTGGACGAAGCCCTAGAGATTGTGCTGTGCCATGTGGGTGAGGTAGCGTGGTTCAAAGGATGAAGCACAGGACCCGAGCCCTGCCCCAACTTTGTGTGGTCATGGGCAATTCACTTGGGGTGAAAATCAGCCGCGGCCAAGAACCATGCCGGGAGTAAGCATGGGTTTAGGAAAGACTCAAATGTTGTAAGCCTTCTTTGCAAGCCTTTTTCACCTGTAATATCGCTGTCTCTGCAATTCTCCAGATAAGGGATACAGATCTTGCTAGTTTGGTCACCTCAGGATTAGATGCTTTCACTGAGGTTTTTGTTTCTGCCTGGGAAGGAGAGCCCAGCTCTGGGCCATCTGGATGAGGGCATGTCTTAGATTGCAACACGGGTGCTCAGTTGCCATTAGCTTCTGGCTAGAATTTAAGAAGTAGGTACAGACTCGCAAAGCCTAAAGGGCCTGGGAACCACAGGACGGATATCTCTGGCTTGGGAACGTATTCCAAGCTCCAAAACATCCAGATGCTCTTGAGCACTTAGAGGGAACAGGGAAAAAGCCATGAGGTGTTGGTTTCTGAACTTAACGGGGTCCAGTTGGAATAGATGAATGGTGGTGAGGATGGCTGGGATGTTCTGTGGTGCAATGTTTCATGGGATCTTGGGCAATGGCTGGGTGCCTAAGGCTTTGACAAGTGCTTCTTGGTGCTTGACGTGGGAATGCTAACAGTGGGCTGTCTGTGTCCTTTGGTTCTCCATAGCACCATCTGTCTTTGTTTGTCACCTCCCCAGAGCACTCTTGTTGTTGATGGATCATTTGCTCTCCTGGGGCACTGTCCTGTCAGTTAATGGGTCTCATGTCCTTAACTTCCCGTTCTATTGCTGCCCTTCCAGGTGACAGAGATTGCTGGTTCTGGGCCAAAGGGGGAGTTCTGTTGAATGGCCAACAGATAAATATAGAAAATACCCTTCCAGAATGCAGCCTTTCTTGTTTGCCTTTCCCAGATTTGCAGAGGCAAGAACGCATGCATTAAAAATAAATGCTAATAAAGATGTAGGCACACATATATTACAACCACGTTAAAGCTACGTGTACAGCAGAGTAGACCCTCAGATGCACAGCTTAAAACGAGTATTTTCAGATATAAAATTTTAATTTTTCTGTTTGACCAGAAAGATGAATAAATGTCTCTTCATCCTCATTACTGTCAAATGCATGTTTTGTTGTTTTAAACATGGCAAAACTAACTAGTTTTAATTATGTAGATGCAAACATTTATGATATAGCATTATAAATCTTGCAGGGAATTAGGCATCCCATATCATTTGAAACTGTTTGCTGGGACTTCTGTTAACTCTGGCACAACCCCGGTCAATGCAACCCCTTTTGTTTATTGTTAAATCCGACCCCCACCCCTGCAAGGCCATAGCATCTTTGCTTCAGGTCCTGGCTGGCCATCAAAGAACATCTCCAATGATGAATGGAAGATGATATTTCCTTTGTGTGTCTGGCTCCATTGCAGATGAAATCCTATAGAGTTTATCTCTTGTGTACTGAGGGTCTTACTTCCAATTCGTACTGCAGTTAAAACCAGCATTGTAGTGGAATTAGCACATGAAGGTGACTGCAAAATCCAGGGATTTCTCTCCATAAGAGAACTGCAGTTCTTTTCAGTTTTAAACCCTGCCCCTGCCCAATATTTCCACATTAAAAGACTTATTGTCAGTAGCAGGGAAGCAGTTGGTCAACCCTGATCTAGCACCTGCTCAGAAGGCAAGTCTGGTTATTGCTTGGCAATGCGGAGCATAGGTGGGAGATTTGGCACAGTAGCCAAATCTCCTGCCACTGGAATACTGGGACTTAGGGAAACGCATGAAACGAGAATGGGCCAAAAACTGTCCTCTTGATTACAGCCAGGCAGCCTGACAGGTGCCATGGCTGGAGGGCCTAGAGGACCCTTACAGTCCCTTGTTTCTATGAAAGTTTGCCCCCTCAAGCAGGCTGGCAAGGAACTGTTTGGAGTAATAGGCCAAATACTGCTTTCAGGTGTATGCACCCAATTTCCATTGGCTTCACTGTTTTGTATTTACAAAACCTGGTTGACTAAAAATCTGAGGGCCAAGTAGTGCTCTCTGGCACCAGCTCCATTGACCTGCAGCTGTGATGTACATGGTTGCAGCCCTGACATTAGACATGAGAGTGGACACGCATCTCTTTTACAGTTCTTTCTTTCTTACGTTGTGGAAACTGTTCTTTTGTAATTTGCCCTCTCCTTCCCCCTACCCCGCCTTTTTTAACCTGGGTTTGATGGCTTGGTTAAAGCAAATGGATTTTGTATGAGAGAAATTCACATGCTGACCAAGAAGGCCATGTATGCAGAGCAAAGCATTGTACAAGAGACAGAGACTCTGTCTTTCATAATAAAGATTAATTGATGCTCTGTAATGGAAACAAATTGAATCTATCAAAGATATTTCCTGTTAAACTAACATCCAGAGTGCTTTTGCATGAAGGCCGGGATAGTTCAACTAAATCAGCAGGTTCTTGGAAACAACTAGCCATCCAAAGCTATTTATGTCCATCCCTGGGACCAAAGCTTACTAGATGTACAATAAAATGCCCTTGGAACTGCCTTCTTTCATTCAGCAACTGCAAAAAGTTGGACAACCTAGCTGGCAGCCTGAAGAAAGCCATTTTGAAGTGTGGTGTGTTGTGTGCTGATGGGAGTGTAGGCCCTGGGAATGAAGCCTCCTTCATACGCTGCACCACTGCTGTTGCTAACTCTGCACAGTTGCTGGGGCTAGTGTGGACATGGAGTACTTGTCTGAATAACACATCATTACACTATAGACCATAGACTAACTGACCGAGTCCGTAGTTATCCTGTACGCTAACTGAAGAGCAGTGTATAGGCTCCGCTACAGAATGGCTCTTACTGTGTCAGAATTTGTTTTATTAGCAAGATAGTAACCCAACAGCATTGATGATAGGGGTCAGCTGCCTATCAGGAAAGCCAAAAAGTGGCGTATAACACATGCAACTATCTTGTTATAACAGACAGGCAACAGGTACATTCTGTTAAGGCTCCATGGCTGAGACTTAACTCATCAACCTCATGTTGGGATCTTGGTTTTTTAAATGAGGGGCTAGATTTTCAAAAGTACAGACACTGCATTGGGAGCTGTAGTGTTATGGGGCTGCTTCTAGGTGTCTACTCTTCGAAAGAATGTGTTTTAATCTGCTTGCGAAAGAAAGCGAGCTGGTTGCTGTCCTTTAAACACCTCCTCTGAAGAACGCACGTTTCTCTAGTGCTTTCCATTTGAGAATCTTGAAATGCTCTGTGAATGCTAATGAGTTGAGCCTCTTGTGTTGTTGTAGAATAGGCAAAGTGCTATCGCCTTTTTAGAGTAGGAAAAACTGAGTCACTGTGGGAGAGGTTAGATCAGTGTTTCTCAACCGGTGGGATGTCCCCCACCTACATGACCTTCCCACTGGAGGGACGCGAAGATCATGTAAGTGGGACTTCAACTCATTGCCTGATTGAAAAAATCAAAGTTGCACTTCAGACAGATGAATCAACAGATATCTTGAACAGCACAGAAGTGGGGTTTTGTTTTTATCGTGGTAGGACCAGGGTTTTTTGACAAAATGGTTGGTGGGACATACGGTGCAAAAGGCTGAGAACTGCTGGGTTAGATGACCTTCCTGGTGCTATGTGACTCTGCCGTGCAGTATGGGGCAGAACTCTGCTCTCCTGACTCCAAAAGTGCTGCATTGACCAATGCATTATGCTTCCTGCCCTTGTTCCTGTGGCATACTTGTCATGTTTGATGGACTATGTGCCATGTTTGCACCACTGTTGTTTTTCAGCATCTGGCGAGGGAGAAAGAAAGTGTAGTAGTGAATTCAAAGCCCATTAGTATAACTTGACCAGCCAGGAAAATGGCTGAAGCTGCATCCGAGCAGAGCTATATTTTAAACCCTTGGGTTAACACGGAAGCATGTGGATTAGATGGAACCTGCTGGTGACCCCCAAGGAAGCCCTACCATGCATCCTCTCAACTGCTCCTCACCCACTGGGGCTGCTTAGAGCAGCGAAAGGCCCGTGCTTTCCTATCTCACAGGCTTTGTACTGTTGTCGCAAGGCAAGGGCGTTCTTTTTTCCTCGGTTCAAATAAGGCCAGGATTTGGTTTCTCCCTCGGTTGAAAATGTAAGTGCACCTTCCACAAGCATCTCTCTCAGTGCTGTAAACTTAAACTCCATCATTTTTCTCTTGCTTGAGGCTTGTTTCCTGAGCTAAGGGAAGGTGGTTACATGTTCCAGGCCAGAAATGTAACAGGTGGGTAGAAACATATCTATCTCTGTGATGCTCGGAGTTGGCAGGCCTGGATCTCCAGATGCATTGATTTCACTGGCAATGAATGGTAGCCTTCCCCCAAACAATGCAGGTCACTGGTTGTTGGCACTAGGAAAACTACCGTTCCTCTTCTGATGCCAAGGCAGGAGGGGGAAGCATTTATATGCTTTTGTTTCCCCCGCTCCCTTCGATACTGGGGGAGGAAGATGATCCTATATTCTTTGCTCCTTCTACAGCCTGGAGCTCTGAAGGACCTAGGGATGTTTAGTCTGAAAAAAAATAAAAAGAACATGAAAGGCAGTTGTAGTAGCAGTTCTCAAATATTGGAAAGGAAGGAGATGGAGAAACACTGTTTTTTGTTGCCACAATGGCCAGGACACAAAGCAGTGGGTTTAAACTGCAGCCAAGTAATCTGAGATCAAGTCTGGGGTGGGGAGCAGAAGTTCCTAAAGGTAAGAACAAGAGGACAATGCAACAAACCATCTAGGAAAGTAATGTAGCCTCCTCCACTGGAGGTTTTCAAGAAGATGCTCAATGGACGTCTGTTGGCGATGGCTTGGTAATTTAGCAGTGAATTTTCCTTTTGGGTAGGAGGCTGTACTAGAGGACTCTTGGTTTCTGAGTTATAAAACTAGTCCTAATAAGGTTCGATCTGAATCAGGGAGTGTTTCGCTGGCTTGCTAGATCCACAAAACCAGCCTAACCTTTGTCCACATGCTGTATAAGGTGGCAGAAGGTGGAATATAACATTTTGGGGGGTTGTCTGTTCCCTTAATGCAAGAATAAACCATTGATGATAGGGGTAGTAGTAACTCCCACCCTGCAGTAGGTTGGCTTCTGCTGGGAAAGCTGGAAAAAGAATGGTGAATACATTGTCTTTTAAAAAAAATAAAAAATTATTATTATTATTATTATTAAACCCTGGTTTACTGATGTATCAGGTTGCACTTTGGGTACAGCCCAGCAGTGCTGGTGGGGAAATGGGGAGGGGGAAGGCTCTACACCTTGCAGATAAGGTACTGTTTAATGTTCAAGTGTGGGAGATACTGAGGCAATTATGCAGTATCATTGTGGATATATAGATGACCCACAGAGCTATCGCTGCTTTTCCACTAAGTCCAGTGGGGTGATGTTTTTGGTACAGTGTTAAGCAAAGTGGCTGTAGGGATCAGGATGGCAGTGGCTTTGGCTTCATTTGGGTAAGACAAAGGTTGCTCTTAGGCAGGAGGGAGCATCCAGATGAATCATTTGAGCAATGGCTACAGTCTGATGCCGGTTACTGCATGTCTACAAATTGGTGGTCAAGCTCAGTCTCTGGTGCACGTGGGCTCCATCAGTGCTCCTAGATTCTCAGGGGGGAGCTGTGATTCACACCGGCAAAAAGAGCAACTGTTTGTACTTGGACTAGATCTGACCCAGGGCTTTTTGGGACTTCGTTGGTAGGGAACTGTCCTGTGCTCTACTTGGTGCCTTCTAGGAAGAATCCCCCAGAAGCTTCATCTGGTAGACAATGTAGCCGCAGCTGCTGACTTGAGTCGCTATGAATGCTAGATCCCATAACTCCACCTTGCTCATTCAGAGGACAGTTCTGTGTATTGGCTATGGTCTGTCACGGTGGGATGGCCTAGGACCAGCTCTGATGGGC
This sequence comes from Crocodylus porosus, assembly GCF_001723895.1. Lineage (NCBI taxonomy): Eukaryota > Metazoa > Chordata > Crocodylia > Crocodylidae > Crocodylus > Crocodylus porosus. The sequence goes on from NW_017728917.1 coordinate 1,109,920, forward strand.
CATCTCTCCCTCAATTCTCCCTCAATAAGACCCTTTGATCAGGTCGGTCAGGTAGGACCCTGGTGTTCAGCCCTGCAGGACTGGCAGTGGGTTGTTCTCGCCGAAAGAGTCGTGGTGCTGGAAATGGTCTCCCCAATGGTCTGCTGAGGATGGCAGCCTAAGGAAGCAACACCTTGGCTAGTTCTCTGCTTGGTCCTCGACTCGTTGCTCCAGCAGGGTAGGAGGATATGTTGACTTTTGTAAAACTAGCTATTTTCTTTCTTAATTGCTGCCAAGCACCTGGGTCCCGAGGCATAGGGCACTGCATATAAATCTTATAATAAAGGACCTACTCACAGCTTTATCCATGGCCTGTAGCTAGTCCTGGTTCCAGGTGAAGAATTTTTAGAGGCAGTAAGAATCCAGCACCAAATACTTGTAGTGTGTTATAACTGATATTTATAGGCTCCTGCAAGGTATAATATTTTAAGTGTTATGTGCACAGGTTCAGCATCTGTCAGGAGCAGGATTTACTTTTCCCATTCTGCTGGCCTATTGAAGGGGGGGAAAAAACAAGGAGCTGTTAATTTTCCCCCCTCTTCTTGTCTGAAGTTGGCTTTGTCTCAATAGCTGTTTGTCAAGCTACCACCCACAGCAGCAACAGCAATTACCTCCTGCAATGCATTCACCAAGCTTTAGAGGCAGTTATACTCCTGACATGTGGCCAGTGACTGAGCAGTTCAAATAAGTAACACATGGCTTCAGTTCAGAGCTAAAGAAAGAAGTTGTTACGTGTTGGATTCATGTTGCAAACTGCTAGTCTCTAGTAAATATGGCATAAAGTAATTTCCCCCTTCTTACAACTGGGATGGCTATTTCATCCTGAATTCTGATATGATTCCAAAGGGCTTTAGCTGGGCTATAAACTGCCTAGAAAGGAAGATGAGTATTTCTTACTAATAGGTACTTTCTGCCCCACCCCAACATTTGACTGGTGCATATCATAGCAGCAAGGAAGGAAGTGAAAATGAGTAGTTAATCAAGGAATGACTGCACTAATATGTGCATCACTTACTGCCTTCTTCAGGATTCCATCGTTTGTGGCAAACAACGGATCTCATTTAGCAGCTGAGCTTGCTCACAAGCTCCTGTTCTGCACCTGCAATCTTGCAGGTGAACATCTACTCCTCCAATTCATTTTTTGCACTGGTTAGATCCCCAGTTACCTGATTTGCAGGTCAGGTTCCTTCACTCCCCTCTGCAGTGCAGCTGCCTGTGGTTTGGACAGTGGTAACTGTTGAAGAGCCTGTTGCAACACTACATGTTGTTATAGGACAGGAAGTGAAGAAGAATACTTTAAATAAATGTTTGCAGTCTGAATGCTGTTTTCCATTTTGGAATTAACCAGGTATCATGGGGCTAACATGCCTACTCATCGGACAATGCTGTGCAATCTTTTGTTAGCATAAACAGGCTGCACCTAAATTTCACAGTCAATCTTAGTAGTAGTAACACAACCGCTTTGTGACATCGTGCTGGGGCCTCCTGTGACTGCATAAACAACTGTTATCCAAATATTCATTGCCAACATGTGGGCAAGTTCCGGCAGTTTTCCTGAACTGCCTTGAGTCCCTTCATTAGGGCTGCGTGAATTTTGGAGGTATTTTGGTGCCCGAAAAAACGAATCCTAAATTAAACGGAAACGTTTTGGAAATGTTTTGAATGTTTCAGAGGTGCCCCCTGGGAGTAGTCTAGTACAGCCCTGCAGCCCTCCTTTTAAAGTGCCGGGAGGCTGGGGCCAGGTGGGGCATGGGGCTGGGCAGGGCAGCCATGAGGGCTTCTCTTGCAGCTCTCCCTACCTGGAAAGAGTCAGGCACAACTGGAGGAGCCGTGGGAGAACCTGCAGCCACCTGGCTGAGCCTGCCTCTCCCCAGCCAATCCGAGTCTCTGAATCAGTGCCAAAACAGCATTGAAACTCCAAAACAGATTTGGCCGAATCAAAATGGAACAGCGATCCGAAACACCGAAACAAATCACTGTCCTCCGAAACTGAAATGAAACATACCATTTCGCATAGCCCTACACTTCATGGCAAAGAGTTGAGCCTGTCTTCAATCAGCCTCTTCCTCTGAGAATTAAAACTACGTAAGGGAATATGGCATTACTGTTCCATGGCAGTAATAGTGCTTTATGTATTAGAATCAGCTGGGAGGAAGTAGGAGATCAAGGAACTGCAGGAGAGACTGGCTGTGAAATCGCTTCTTGTTTGTGCACCTACATAAAGGGCTGTTGCAGAGCCATTTGAATATGACTTGCCACCTTGGATGACATGTTCATGACAGAACTGCATCTGAAAGGGGAGATGCTCTGGGAAGACAACACAGACTGGGCCACTTAGTCTGAAGTTGCAGAGCCTGAGATAGCTAGAGGCTGGAGCTCCTCTGTGGGGACAGGACATCTTGGGACCCACCAACATGCTAGTGATGCGCATGAGAAGAGTAAACATGGTTGCGTGAGGGATTGGTTGGAAAAGAACGTGGCTTGCTGAAAATCCATGGAAACCAACTTTAATTTATTTAAATAAGGTTTAAATAGGTTTGACCCTGGTGTAGGGCTAAGCAGGATTAAGTGGTTGTGGGTGACAGTAGGATAAAATCTGAGAGAGAAATGGGAGAGAAACAAGGATTTCTGTGGGACAGGACGGGAGTGGGATTCTTCTGTATCAGGCTCCTCCACTACAGCGTTTGTCTGTCCAGCAGCCTTTTACGCTGGAGTGGCTGTGGGGGAAAAAGAGGGGCTACTCTGCTCTCCGGTTCCACCTGAATGCTAGGGGGAAGCTATAGTGTGGGTAGTGAGGGAGTCAGGTCACAAATGCAGCCTTGCCTGGCTCTCACTCTGTACTCTGACATAACACGTGTGCATGAAGGCTCTTGGAGCTTGGCAGACTAGTCTACCTTGAGGGGTCCTAGCTCCCTCTGGGAGCTGCACTTTGGGTGATAAAAGATCCTCAATAAAGTCATTACTGAGCAGAACATGCCAGTGTTACACTTGCACTTTGGTGAGAGGGTTTTTATTTAGTTGGTTCTAAAATAGTGCTGTGATTGCCGGATGGCTTTTGTCATTTCCCTAGTGTTCCACCACTGGGATCCATGAAGGAATATTGCTATTTATTTAAGCCCCCTGTTTCTGTTTAAAATGGATACAGAGTAGCAAACTTGAATGGTCCTGGTTCACATTCACGATGTAGGTAGGCAATGTGGTGCTACTGACTAACTGTGGCAGGTCACTTTGCCTGTCTGCACTCTCTTTCCCCAGCTGTGTTATTGTATGAATGGAAGCAGAGTTTAGAGAGGAAAGATGGATATATTGCAGGACAGACCCCAGGGCTAAGTACAGACAGTTAAAAAGCTCAAGGCTGAACTGATTCAGTCTTTGCAGGTTAGTTGAAGATGCAGAGATAAAACTGAAACAGAAGTGAACAGACATTTACCTTTGATTCAGGAAATGCAGCCACATGCCTGCAGTGGCTCAGGCCAGAAGCCAAGAGGTGCTAGAGTGCAGCTGTCTGGCACATAGCCAGCCTGGGCTGTGTGTTTGGTTCCTCTTTCTGTGGTCCCCAAGGTCGCTAGGATTTGCAGTCCAGAATCACAACAGCAGGACTCTGCAAGGTTGCTCAGCACTTCCTCTCCCTGCTTCCAGGTGCCTCTGGGATTTGTAGTCCACAGTCACAGCCAGCAGTAAGTTTGAGCAGGGCAAGGGAAGTTTAAACGTTCTCCCTGGCCCCAGATTTCAGCTGGGGTTTGACTGGGGAGGGGCATCCTCCCTGCAGATTGGGTTGCATCCCCAGCTGGGCTTGCTCCCCGCCCTCTCTTCCTTTTCAGCCAGCCCTAACAGCTCCAGCTAGGGAGAAGGGGGATGGGGCCAGCTTTGCTCTGTGGAGCAGGCAGCCCAGCCCAGGGCTGAAAAATGCTGGGGGACTCTGTTTTAACTTAAACAAGGGGTCTGGGACAGAAGTTTCATAAACTGGTTTGGCCCAAATTAGTTAAGTTTGATACTACATTCAACCAGGTTTATCTTAAACCACTTTCAGCCATTTTGCGCTTCTGTGCTGTTACAGGTTTAAACCAGTTGCTGATCACTTAAACTGGTTTACATGTAATAACTTCTGTCCCTAGCCCAGGAGAACAGGTCCTGTAGTCCATGGTTGTGTCACAAAATCCCAGTTGGGGAAAGTCCGGGAGCTGTTTCTCTTCCTCCTGACTACCTCCATTATATAATTGGATTGTAAACTCTTTGGAACAGGCATTTCCCCTCATTATGCGGCTCTATCACAGTGGGCCTCTGAGAAGACATTAGCCGTGAGGCATTACTATTATACTTCTGCTGTTAGGTGGGCATTATTGGATGTAACCTTTAATACAGCTATTATTTTTGGTTAGTGCCTCAAAAAGCAAAGTTAGGAACCAAAATGCTCAAATGAGGATCAGTGTAATGCTAATGATAACTGTGCAGGAAGATTTTTCACTGGCTCCAGAGGGTCAGTGTTTGGAGAAAAGAGAGTCTTACCCTCTCCAGTCTCCTTCCCCATTGCACTACTGTTTGTCACCGGCTGGACCAAGCTTTAGCTCTGTTGTATTAGATGAGCAAAGACATTCGCTGGTTCTGTCCTTTTTTCTCCCCAAGAAAGGTGGGCTGTGTGGGTCAGGGTAATGGTGAAGACGATGAAGGAGGGAAGCACAAATGACGGCCAGCTGGCTTGCCTTTCCAGTAGCAGTAAAGATATCCTGAGAAGTATTTTGTTTTCTTATTAAATGTTGCGTTGATTAGGGTTGCTTGCTGCAATAACTGGTCAGACATTTGTGGCTATGTTTTTTGGCTGGAGTGTGTTGTGCTTTCCTGCAGTTTAATGGATGTAATGTCTTATATTGCAAAGAGAATCTTAGACTATGCGCACTGGTGTGTTGTGGGGTTGCTTGTGATATCTAGCTTACTAGAATTAGTGTTGATGTTATTGTTAATATTTCATTTATCATCTGAGGAAGAAACAAGCCATTTCTTATTGCCAATGATAGTTTCCAGTGCCACTGATTATTATATAAGGCCAAACTATTCCATTTAAAGTTAATGTGGAATACTGTTGTTGTCAATGGGGAAAAGGTTTAACCTTCACTATGGTAGTGCACAGATGCCCCAGTGAGAAGCCCAGAAGCTTGCATTCAAGTTTTTGGGTTGATATCATGCCATAATTTAATTAGGTATGGCGCTTATGGGGGAAAAGCTCCCTAATAAAGTGTTAAGCACCAAAGAACAGATGGTTGGTGGAGCCATTTAAGCCACCATTTTATGTTGGCAGCTGGTGGTTGAGACTTGCTCTTCTTGAAGAGAAGGTTTGTGATTATTTGGGAAGAGCCTAAATGGGGTCTTGCTCAAGCTAAGGCTGTCCATTTTTTAAATGTTGAAGATACGGAGTTCTGGCTGATCTCGGGGTCAGGGAACCTGACCTTCATCCTACAGAAACTGCAGTATTGTTGAAAATGTTATGGGAGGACTAAATCTGGAAAAATGCTGATAGATCAAAGCAGGATTGCTAGGAAATTGTGGTAAGGAGACAGATGTGATACCAAACAGAACTGTTTGCCCATAGCAGCTTAATGTGCTGCGGAAGGAAGTCCATGTGGTGTGGTTTAGTTGTTAGAGCAAACTGGATGGGGAGGAATCTGTTCTATAACTGTGAATAAACACCTTTATCTAAACGTGTTAAGATCACCCTGCACGATACTGAACTCTTCTATTTAACCAAAAACAGACCTCTTGGGCTTTCCAAGACAGATATGTTAAAGTTTCCTGAGTCACAGAGCACTGTAAGCAACAGTTAAAGGTGGGGAAAGGCCTGTTGTGGCCAGAACACTTGAGTATTTTTTTAAGTGTGACTCATGCTGACTAATAATGCAACAGATTCTTTAATCCGTTTAATTTAGGATTCATTTTTTCATCAAAGTCCCATTGAAATCATCAGTATGGCTCTCCTTGACTTCTGTGGGTAGTAGGTTAAGTGGGTGGTGGGAGGGTGGGCAAAATATGGCCTGTGGGCTGGATTCGTCCTGTGAGGCCCTTCTATCTGGCCTGTGGGGCTCCTAAAAAATTTAGAAAATTAATATTGATCTGTCCTTGGTTCCTGTCAAAAATGACAGGAATAAGGGACAGCAGGACCCAGGGGAAGCCTGATGGGCCCCTGCAACAGCAGGGCCTGCCTGGCCCTGCACCGCCCTTGCAGCTGGAAGCCTCAGTAGGAGTTTCTGGCCTGGGACTATGTGGCTGCCCCGGTGCAGAAGCTCAGGAAATAATTGCCCACCCCTGGCCTAAAAGAACAAGCGCCAAGATCTCAGCAAAGATTTGGGAATGTGTATTGCAGACTAGCAGGTAGTGGCACTGATTTCAAGTTGTTGGCCATTGCTTTTTTTTCCTGTCATGTACTGTTGCAGTACCTGAAATATGACTGTTTCAACTGACCTGGAATGGGCAATTCTTAGAAAGCTAGAAAAGTCATTTAGGAAAGCTGACTTCTAGCTGCTTTCCTTATAGAAACAATACTGCATTATTCTCCAGATAGTGGACCAACATACTTCAGTAAAAAGATCGGGGTGGTGGATTAATACTGTGGTACTTCTTTTGTTTAATAAGGGTTAAGTTCTATGTAGTACTCAGTGAGCGTTTATTTGGCAGTGATGCCATCTGAACACTAGTTTCTTACTGGAGGCTGACAGATTGCTTTTTTTAAGAGC
>NW_017728917.1:1116691-1123393 GCF_001723895.1 Crocodylus porosus
TAACAGCTCCAGCTAGGGAGAAGGGGGATGGGGCCAGCTCTGCTCTGTGGAGCAGGCAGCCCAGCCCAGGGCTGAAAAATGCTGGGGGACTCTGTTTTAACTTAAACAAGGGGTCTGGGACAGAAGTTTCATAAACTGGTTTGGCCCAAATTAGTTAAGTTTGATACTACATTCAACCAGGTTTATCTTAAACCACTTTCAGCCATTTTGCGCTTCTGTGCTGTTACAGGTTTAAACCAGTTGCTGATCACTTAAACTGGTTTACATGTAATAACTTCTGTCCCTAGCCCAGGAGAACAGGTCCTGTAGTCCATGGTTGTGTCACAAAATCCCAGTTGGGGAAAGTCCGGGAGCTGTTTCTCTTCCTCCTGACTACCTCCATTATATAATTGGATTGTAAACTCTTTGGAACAGGCATTTCCCCTCATTATGCGGCTCTATCACAGTGGGCCTCTGAGAAGACATTAGCCGTGAGGCATTACTATTATACTTCTGCTGTTAGGTGGGCATTATTGGATGTAACCTTTAATACAGCTATTATTTTTGGTTAGTGCCTCAAAAAGCAAAGTTAGGAACCAAAATGCTCAAATGAGGATCAGTGTAATGCTAATGATAACTGTGCAGGAAGATTTTTCACTGGCTCCAGAGGGTCAGTGTTTGGAGAAAAGAGAGTCTTACCCTCTCCAGTCTCCTTCCCCATTGCAGTACTGTTTGTCACCGGCTGGACCAAGCTTTAGCTCTGTTGTATTAGATGAGCAAAGACATTCGCTGGTTCTGTCCTTTTTTCTCCCCAAGAAAGGTGGGCTGTGTGGGTCAGGGTAATGGTGAAGACGATGAAGGAGGGAAGCACAAATGACGGCCAGCTGGCTTGCCTTTCCAGTAGCAGTAAAGATATCCTGAGAAGTATTTTGTTTTCTTATTAAATGTTGCGTTGATTAGGGTTGCTTGCTGCAATAACTGGTCAGACATTTGTGGCTATGTTTTTTGGCTGGAGTGTGTTGTGCTTTCCTGCAGTTTAATGGATGTAATGTCTTATATTGCAAAGAGAATCTTAGACTATGCGCACTGGTGTGTTGTGGGGTTGCTTGTGATATCTAGCTTACTAGAATTAGTGTTGATGTTATTGTTAATATTTCATTTATCATCTGAGGAAGAAACAAGCCATTTCTTATTGCCAATGATAGTTTCCAGTGCCACTGATTATTATATAAGGCCAAACTATTCCATTTAAAGTTAATGTGGAATACTGTTGTTGTCAATGGGGAAAAGGTTTAACCTTCACTATGGTAGTGCACAGATGCCCCAGTGAGAAGCCCAGAAGCTTGCATTCAAGTTTTTGGGTTGATATCATGCCATAATTTAATTAGGTATGGCGCTTATGGGGGAAAAGCTCCCTAATAAAGTGTTAAGCACCAAAGAACAGATGGTTGGTGGAGCCATTTAAGCCACCATTTTATGTTGGCAGCTGGTGGTTGAGACTTGCTCTTCTTGAAGAGAAGGTTTGTGATTATTTGGGAAGAGCCTAAATGGGGTCTTGCTCAAGCTAAGGCTGTCCATTTTTTAAATGTTGAAGATACGGAGTTCTGGCTGATCTCGGGGTCAGGGAACCTGACCTTCATCCTACAGAAACTGCAGTATTGTTGAAAATGTTATGGGAGGACTAAATCTGGAAAAATGCTGATAGATCAAAGCAGGATTGCTAGGAAATTGTGGTAAGGAGACAGATGTGATACCAAACAGAACTGTTTGCCCATAGCAGCTTAATGTGCTGCGGAAGGAAGTCCATGTGGTGTGGTTTAGTTGTTAGAGCAAACTGGATGGGGAGGAATGTGTTCTATAACTGTGAATAAACACCTTTATCTAAACGTGTTAAGATCACCCTGCACGATACTGAACTCTTCTATTTAACCAAAAACAGACCTCTTGGGCTTTCCAAGACAGATATGTTAAAGTTTCCTGAGTCACAGAGCACTGTAAGCAACAGTTAAAGGTGGGGAAAGGCCTGTTGTGGCCAGAACACTTGAGTATTTTTTTAAGTGTGACTCATGCTGACTAATAATGCAACAGATTCTTTAATCCGTTTAATTTAGGATTCATTTTTTCATCAAAGTCCCATTGAAATCATCAGTATGGCTCTCCTTGACTTCTGTGGGTAGTAGGTTAAGTGGGTGGTGGGAGGGTGGGCAAAATATGGCCTGTGGGCTGGATTCGTCCTGTGAGGCCCTTCTATCTGGCCTGTGGGGCTCCTAAAAAATTTAGAAAATTAATATTGATCTGTCCTTGGTTCCTGTCAAAAATGACAGGAATAAGGGACAGCAGGACCCAGGGGAAGCCTGATGGGCCCCTGCAACAGCAGGGCCTGCCTGGCCCTGCACCGCCCTTGCAGCTGGAAGCCTCAGTAGGAGTTTCTGGCCTGGGACTATGTGGCTGCCCCGGTGCAGAAGCTCAGGAAATAATTGCCCACCCCTGGCCTAAAAGAACAAGCGCCAAGATCTCAGCAAAGATTTGGGAATGTGTATTGCAGACTAGCAGGTAGTGGCACTGATTTCAAGTTGTTGGCCATTGCTTTTTTTTCCTGTCATGTACTGTTGCAGTACCTGAAATATGACTGTTTCAACTGACCTGGAATGGGCAATTCTTAGAAAGCTAGAAAAGTCATTTAGGAAAGCTGACTTCTAGCTGCTTTCCTTATAGAAACAATACTGCATTATTCTCCAGATAGTGGACCAACATACTTCAGTAAAAAGATCGGGGTGGTGGATTAATACTGTGGTACTTCTTTTGTTTAATAAGGGTTAAGTTCTATGTAGTACTCAGTGAGCGTTTATTTGGCAGTGATGCCATCTGAACACTAGTTTCTTACTGGAGGCTGACAGATTGCTTTTTTTAAGAGCAGTGTGGTTTTCCAAACAATAATATTAATAGTTAGGCATGCCAAGATTGGCAAAATCAAATGATCATGCTTTAGGGCATATGGTTGCCAGAAAAGGTCAGGAAGGAATTTTCTCTCCCCATGTACAGCCTTATCATGTTGGCTTAGATGTATTATAGCTTTTCTTTTAAAGCATCATGTCAACACTTGATAGAGAACAGTAGATTAAGCAACACCTTGCCCTTCTATCACATTCTTATCTAATGATCTTCAAAGTGGTTTTAAAATATATGGATTCAACTTTGCGGAGAAGCTGGTAAGTAGTATTACCTTGCATTTCACTGCCGGGGAAATGGAGGTCATCGAGCTTCAGTGCTTAAATAATACAGGAAATCAGTAGTAGGGCTGGGAAGAGAACCCAGTGCTCTAAGTTGCCATCCTGTCTCCTTACCACAAAGCTAGCTGTCCTCTCTGGCAAACAAAGTTCTTTGAATAAACGTGATATTTTTTAGACAAACTAAATTGTTGGAAAAATTGTTCTTTACAAGCTTTCGGGCACAAACCCTATGCTTCTTCAGGCATAGGGGGTCTGCTGGTGTATGTATGCACTTGTGGTTTGCTTCGGTAAGGCACAACTCTTGTATTAACCACAAAAATGATGTGTTGTGGCCACTGCATTATCCTCCTCCCTAAGCAAGTACTTAGAACCTGCTTGTTCTGAGGCCTTCACAATGGTTAGGCGGCTGGTCTGTGGCAGTGGATGTTCCTCAAGTCCCCTCTTACTACCTTGTGCTGCCCCAACCAGTTGTGTCCTATTCACCAGTCCTTTCTTCTGGGCAGGGTCCAAAAAGCCGTTACATGTTTGTGCCATATGTAGCCCCCTGGGCTTCTGCTCACCACTATGCAAATAATAAATCATTGTTTTTTCCACTCTAGTGCTTCACTGTGGCTTTGGGATGGAGCTGCAGAAAAGGGAGATGATATAATGGGAGATCCATCCCAATTGGGAAAGTCCAGGCTGTTTAACATTAGAAGTACTGAGGACTTAGCACAGCTGGCAGTGTTTGAGTGAAACATCATTGCTTAGACCCCAGATCGCTTCACACCGGTGGAGCAGAGCTGTGCTTGTGTGCACCAGTCACTGGCTGGCGTTTAGAAGAACTTTTCATTTGTAGTCCTATACGTAAAGTGTTGAGCTCGCTAGGGCTCGCTGCACCAGCTCATCCGCTGCCGCTGTGTCTGTCTGTGCAGAGCACTTTGGTTGGTTGTTTCGGTAAGCATTGTGATTGGCTGCCAAAACTACCAATCAGAGTGCTCCAAGAGCATTATGGACAGACAGACACACAGACAGCCAGACTAAGCCCTTTATATACTGAGAATTAAGGGCCTAGTTCCTCAAGTAACCCCCGTAATGGTTACTGGAATTCACACGTAGGGGTGGTTTGCAGGAGGGAGTCTCAACTTCTTTTACTGGCCTTATATTCAGTCAGTGTTTTTTTTTGTTTTGTTGCATTTTGGGGGTTTTTCCCTTCCACTGTATACAGTGGATGTTTTCTAGGGGTATAGTGAAAAATGTGGATTATATGTCTTCGCAGCCAGAATTCATCCAGAGAAATAAAGCAGCCTTTTTGAGATGAAAAGTATCTCCTTCTCTTGGTCCTGTTTGCATCCCATTAAAATAGATGAGAACAATGCTATTGGATACAAGAGTACCAGATCAGGACTTCTATTTGCTAAGTATCATCATTATTATAATTTACATTTAGCTGTTTCTTTAGGGTAAAGTTAGGAGGCCCTGACAGACAACTTTTACAGGAGTGATTTTTAAAATCTGAGAACCAATTAAATAGTAGTGAAGGAAACCACACTAATTGATTTTTACCTTATAATACCTTTTAATAAAAAAAACATGCTGTCATTCAGCAATGCTCAGATTTGTGCCTGTTTCTTAAACCTCCTTGCTTGACAGTCTCTGAATGACTTATGTTTTAAAAGCTATTTTTCCTTTGCAATAATCCTACGCTTTTGACCTACTCCTGCTAAAATCCCTAAAGAAACAATAAGCAAACATAATGTAAGTGAGAATGTTATAATATACCCCAGAAAGTGAAACTATAACAAAAGGAGTACTTACATAGTCGTAGCTCTTGCAGGATGGTAGTTTTAGTTACACAGTTGAAGAAACAATAGTCTGTTTCATTTAAGAGGTCAATTCAAAACCGCGAGTCACTAAGGAAAAGAGGAAAACAAATGCATTTTGTGTATGCGCTCCCTTCTGATCGTATTGCAGATTCTTGTACCTCTCATTGACTGCATTGCTGATGCAGCTTTCTTGCATCGCTGTGCAAAGAAGTAGCACCTTCACTTACTAAAAAGAAGAATATATCGAAATGGTTTTTTTACCAAGACAACATCTTTGTTAGATGTGAGAGAAAAATGTAGCAGATGGCTTACCTCTTCCAGGGCATGTGAAAAGGAAGATAATTTTGCAGGTCACAAAGCCAGAAAATGACTTCTTTAGGATTTAAAAAAAAAAAATCCCCTATGAAAGTTAAAATATTCATGAACCTTTCTTGGAGATTACTTTGCACAAATACGTAGATAAGAATATTCGTCTGCAGCTTTTCATTTCCAGACCTAAGCATACTCCCCGTCATGTCTGAAGATATAATCCAGACGTTCTGACAGATTTGTGGCAAACCTTTTCTTCTGTTGCTTTGGAATGGAGATAATTGTGTTCAACTAGTCTTGACTCCTTCTGCTTCAGTTTTATTGTGCCATGTTTTTGACCACATGGTCCTTTTTTCTACCATAGCTAGGGCTGGTGTAGAAAGTAATCAGATGTTTCCATAGCAGAGAACATCTCCTTGATGTCAGGAGACCTAGAGAAGAGACTCTGAGTCAGTTTATTTTACCTCACTTCTACCTGAGGAAAGGTATGGTGGCACTACTGTTTGTCTGAGGGGAAATGGGATGATGAGTGTAACGATTTCATGATGATTGATGATGCTTGGAAGATATAAAATGCTGTGTTTTGAAGATGTGACGTGCCAGTGGACTTATTCTTGAGTGTGGACATCCTGGAGACACTATGCCATCATCTTTACTTGGTCATGGAGTGTATTTTGCTATGGTAGTTTTCTGTCTACTTCGGTGGTCTCCCTGTGATATCAGATCTATGGCATGGGAATTTTCACAGTAAAGTCCCCATGAGTTCTCTTCTTACTGACACCACGTCAAAACAGGAATATCCCCGCAACATTTGATGTATGTCCACTAGTGCAAAGCAAGAATAAGTGAGAGAAGAATTAGGCCCCTTTGGCTTCGTTCATTTTTGTCCACTGAAATCCTGGAAGTGCTTGGGGAGTTGATTGGCAATTTTAGATAAATATCCTTCTTGGCTGTTAGAGCTAATGTCTCCCCTAGTTCTGCTGTTTCTGAAGAAAGTTAATTGTACCTGCTGGGAAAAGATCATTGGCATGTAAGGCTGAAAGAGACCTCACAAAGTCATCTAGTCCAGCCCCACTCACATGTAGCAGACGTGTAGCAGCATTGTGGCCTAATTCTTTATGAAACTGTTGGTTTACACTGGTATATAAAAATGTCAGTGCGAATGCAGAAGCATGTTGTCCGTCTTTATTTTCAGAGTGCCAGCAGCAAATCATGAATGAATAGGTAGGAATAAGACAAGAACTCCATGCCAGATACACAGGGCCTAAATGAATAATATGTAGCTATCAATGTACTGAACTATCTTCTGGGTGTTGTAAAGAGATACATAATAGGTAGCTTACAAAAAGGCAACCACAAAGGTGTATATGCAAATAGGA
>NW_017728917.1:1123988-1129321 GCF_001723895.1 Crocodylus porosus
GAAAAGAAAACTTCGCTCATTACAAGCTCTTTTTAAACAGTTTTTTCCAAAGGAAAATGCATAGGAGCCTCTGGCTTCTTTACTATTCATTTCATCCAGGAAGAGCACACACCAACTGCAGATGTTTCCTCAGCCTGATGAAGGGTTTTTAAACCCAAGAGCTTGGTAAGAAAATGTTTTCCTGCTACTTAGTTGGTATAATAAAAGATATCAGTTTTACCCAAAGAACCTTGCCTGCCTTTTTGAAAGGAAGGAATGCAGGGACATTACCATCTGAGCTGTTGATTACCTCCAAAAAGCTGTAAGCGGACACTGTCTTATCTGTCTTACACAGCATTAGCTAGCAGACCACATGCTGGCTACAGCCTGTGCTGTGGGAGAGAGAAGGAAGGGATCTCTGCTTAAGAAGCAAGTGGTGAGAGTTTCGGGGAGGGGGCACAGGGAAGGCAGGTGGACCCTGCTGTGGCTGCAAGTCTCTGCTGGAGCTGCAGCCAGGGAGCAGAGGGGAGGGGCCAGCCCTGCTGTGGAGCAGAGAGTCCTGCCCAGCCCAGAGAGCATGCTGGGATGCTGGGGGTGTCTGGTTTAGCTTAAACCAGCAAAAGGTCTGGGACAGACATTGCATAAACCAGTTTGACCCAAATCAGTTAAGTCTGATACTACATACAACCAGGTTTATATCAAACCGGTTTCAGCCATTTTGAAATGGGTATATGTGCACTGAAGCTCTGTTCTGTTACAGGTTTAAACCAGTTTCTGACCACTTAAACTGGTTTATGCGTAATCTCTGTCCCTAGCCCTATACTGCACTTGAAAACTAATGGTTGTTCACTGGTAATGTGTCTTTGATAACTCCTTAGCCTTCTGGTAAAATCCATTCAGAACTGCATGTTGTGGGGGTTGTTAGCTGATTTTTATTTAAAAAAAAATCATTGTAATTATGGAGACTGCTTGTTCGAAAATCGTTTTAGCACCCGACAGCACTGATCTGTTTTATTAGTAAATATACCCATCTGGTTATGGACTGCCTGGCACCGCTAGAATAATACTGGGTGAACACTCAAACCTACTGAGATATTACTGAAGACTTCCTGAGCTAGGAATACAGTCCCTTTCAGAGCTTCTGGCTGGGAAGCTAACACATACATTTAGTTTGGGCTTTCATGCATCAACAGCATGTCCAGAAGGATGTGGTATGACAGAATGTATTAATCCCTCTGCTAACGAGTCACTCCACTGGGTGTTGATGCTTGACACCTTAAGGCATCACTATTAGACATTAAGTAGTTTTTAAGTGTAGGAGTACTTGAAAAGGGGTGTGTGTGTGTGAGAGAGAGAGAGAGAGAATAGAGTTTGACAGGGATTGGATTAAAAGAGCATCATTGGCTTTCATTTTCCTTCTTTCAGTGAATTTGGACATATAAATACCAAACCCGAGTGAAAGGCATAGCTCAGCGCAGCATCTCCTGTAGCAGAGCTGAGTGGCTATAAAGTGCAGTCAAGTTGATTAGTGTCCCCTTTCCCCTCCCCCCATTAACATTTCCTATTGTTGAAATACGATGAAAACCAGGTGACCATCGTCATGACTACAGGATGCTGGAACTCGCTATCCATCACAGCTTGTTAGGTAACGTTAGCTTGGACTAAAACACTTTCCAAAGTTTGCTGTGACTATTCAGCTGTTCCTTAAAAAAAGCCTGAGACGCTATGAATTGGTACAAATTTCACCCCTCCGGCCAGCAATTCAAAACTGAATACTGAGGATCTAGCAGCATTAGACTGAAAGCATCTATCCTTTGTCTGCTGTGCACATTATGCACAACCAGTTGAAAACAGAGGCCTGTATAAACAGATTTGTCATGAGAGGAAGCAGTAGGATTGTCTCTTAAACACACCAATTACATTTTAGCGTGGCGGGATTCTGAAATATAACTAGAGGTGGATGAAACTAGGGGTGGGGTGAAGGATTTATGTGACAGATTTTTATGCTTGAGATTTGTTTAGGATTAAACTTTTAAAATGTTTATATTTTGTAAATATTCATTCAGACAGTCGATGTCATTGTGTGGTTAATGGTGTTTGACTGTGCTTGGTCCCTTAGCTCATATGGTACTGTGTCGATTCCATGATTGGATGACTGAAATCTGGAAGTCAACAGGACAGCAAATAGCAAATGCTAACATTTGCATGTAACATGGATGGTTATGTAAGAGCGTCTGTATCTAACAGCTGCAATCAACTTCATCCAGACCTGAAAATCCAGTGATTGATTTGACGTTATATGGAAAATCAGTAACAGAGCCCAGAACTGAACCAAAATCTGAGTTTCAGCCCACTGCCTCAACCAGAGTGTAAGAAAAGCTACTCCACAAGCATCTGGAAAGATGCAAGCAAAGAAAAATCTATTTAAATGAATATTGTCAATAAGGGCAGTTGTTCAGAATTTGGACAGCTTTTTGTGAGCGTTGGTTTCTGTCTCAAGCCACTTTTAGCAATAGAACGTGTTTTACTTGCCTTTTGCATTTTAGCTCAGTAATGTATGAAACTGATTTTGTTTTTGGTGTTTGTACAATGTCTTTACTGCTACAAATGTTGAAAACAGCGTAGGAAATAATCCAACTTTTGCTAAATCCATTCTAGGGTTAAGTTGCCATGTTTTTGCGTTCCTGCTCGTTATGGGATCATTTGAAACAATTTTTAGTAAGTAATTTCTTTTGAGATTTCTTAGAATTAAGTTTCAAAATAATTCCTTCATTTTTCTGTGTAAGGTGGCAGTGTTTTTATTTCTGAAATATCCAGATATTGGGCTGTCGAAAAAGTGTATTTGAAGGAAGTGATGGAGAACACAGCTGTACAGCTAACAGTGAAGGAAAATATTCATAGCTTGCAGATTAAATTGATAGCTTGGTGTTTATCTTGGCATCCATATCTTTTACACTTGCCCTGTCCCTTTCTTTATCACTCATGCCCCTCCCTATCCCCTGTTGACACTAATACATGGTAGAGTGATTGCTGAAGTCAAGAAAGATGGGTACATTGGGTACTGACAAACAAGTCTGGCTTTTTGCCACTGCAGAACAACAGGGAAACAGATCTTGTATCATCCTTAGTAACTGAGGCTGACAACATGCAACAGAGCTAAGCCATCCTGACAATTTCCCAGCTGTAAAATAATGTCATATTTTGCATTCCTTTTCCATAACAAAAACCAGCAAGACTAACAGGGATGTTTACTATGGGGAGCAAACGGATGAGGCATGGCTAACTTTGATGTGAAAAAAAAGAGCTTTGAACATTTGTGTCTAACATGCTATTTCTCAATGATTGATGATCTTGCTTTGGCTAGATTGCCACATCCCTATGAATTAGCATTTTTGGTTGGTGCTTGCTGCTCGTATTAAACAAGAGGCATAAGCACTCTGTGTAACAGAGACACTACTCATGCTTAAAGTCCTGCCTGTGTTGTTTTCAGAGTTGAAATGATTTCATTTTGTTGGTTGTAATTTCTGGGGAGAGACTCATACATTCATCATGACATTTTCTTTTAAAGAGGAAAATAAACAGTAAACATCATGCACACAACCCTGCTGTAAAATACACAATAAGAAACAACGTAACTAGTCATCCTTCATGTCAACGGGGATTCTTTTTCATTGACTTATACTAATACACACTTCAAGTAACATTGTGGAGATAAAAATAATCTATTTTAATACTGTTCTTCTACCTGTAACTAGTAAAACTTTTAGATTTAAGTTCCCTTTTTTTTTGCATTCCGTTCATTTTGGACAATAAAACTAACTGGGACAATTTCAGACAAAAGGAAGAGCACTTCATGTCTGAAAGCTTCTCTGATTCCCCCCCAACTATTCAGTTGGTTCACTAAAACGAACACCAAAAAACCCGTTTCTGCTTGCCTTTTGTTTTCAGTCCGTTTCACTTTTTGGTTGGGATGCAGTAGAGGGCTGATTCAAAGCCTGCTAAAGGTAAAGGGAGTGCTTTCAGCCAACTTCAAAGGCCCAAGTATTATAATCATGTAGCCTGTAGATTTCCATCACGTTAAGGAAATGCTCAAATCTAACTCTAGTTTTTTCCACTGGAAAAAAAAATGTTACAACAAAGTTTCCATTCACAGTACATGTTGTAAAAACTTTTCAGGGTCCAAATTTAGGTTATCCCTTTAAAATCTACTTTACAGTGTTCCTTGGGGGGAAAAAAAAAAGACTATTTTCAAGGGCTCTAATGTTTCCTTTCATGCACCTGCCTTGCCTGGTTTATCTGTGCCTAGCCTGCTGTCTTCCTCTGCTTCAGTATATTTTACTTAATTAGTTCCCTAAAGACCGTAATATGCAATTTTCCCAAAAAGGGAATAAGCACAAAGCCATCAAAATAATACAGGGAAAGGCCTTCAGAGCAGTATGTTTTAGTGTTGTGCTCATACATAACTGAGCCCCGCTCCCCTTCTAGAGGCAACATACAAATTCTCAGAGTTGTTTCATTTTTATTATGCTAAAACTATCCAGAGGTTTATCATGTTTGCCAGTAATTATGCCTCCTGTTTCTAAAGAGCTAATTTGCTGGGGTGCTCATGTAGAGGCTAGCAGAGCCACGTAGAGCTATTTTTAATTAGGCAGAGGCAGCTCCGGTGTCACCAGAAGCTCAGATACTATTTGGGTACTACAGCGGCATTGGAGAACTTTAGGGCTGGAAGGGATCTCAAGCCATTTTTTTCAATTCAGCTCCCTGCACTGAAGCAGGATCAAGTATACCTAGCCTATGGCCAGTAGGTATTTTTCTAATATGTTTTAAAAAAAAAACCCGAAAGATGAGGAGAGTCCATAACCTCCCTGTGTAGCCTACTGTAGTGGTTACATATCTTTACCTATGTAGTTCAGAGAAATTTTTCCTTACATCAAACCTCATTGCAGCCAATTAAGTTGATTTCTTTTGGTCCTTCCCACAGTGGACATGATAACCATTTATCAATGTCCTCATTACAACAACATATTACATATTGGAAACCTGTTATCATGTCTCCCCTTCGTCGTCTCCTTCCTACACTAAACAAACCTAATTTCTTCAACCTTTCCTCAAACATCATGTTTTCTATTTCTTTATCTCATTTTTGTTGTGCTTATCTGCACATTCTTTCATCTTCAGTTTGTCTAAAGTATCCTAAATATCTCTCCATCTGTCTTAAAGTATAGGGCTCAAAGAGGACATAATTTCTTCTATTCACTAGAGGGGAATAATAACCTTTGCATCTTACCTATTCTGAATACGAGTCAACAATATGATGCTGTCACAAATAAGGCAAGTCTCATTCTTGCCTGTAG
>NW_017728917.1:1129905-1144251 GCF_001723895.1 Crocodylus porosus
GCTCTTTCCTGCCAAGGCAGGGGGTCGGACTAGATGATCTACCTAGGTCCCTTCCGACTCTAGCTACTATGAAACTATGAAACTATGAGTGTTATATGAACCCAGTTACTCCAGATCCTTTTCCTTCTGTACTGCTGCCTTGCCAGTTAGGTTTCATTTTTCATATTTGTGTGTGCTGTTCTTCCCCCCCTCCACCCCTCTTCTTCAATGCAATATGTTTTGCACTTTTCTTTATTGAATTTCATGTTGATGATTTTTTTGGATTGTTTCTCCAATGTATCATGGTCATTTTGAATGTTGATTGTGTTTACCAGACCCATTGCAGGCCCTTCCAGCTTTGTATCTTCCAGCAAGTTTATGTATAGACTCCTTATTTCATAATGCAGGTTGCTAATGAAAAATATTAAACTGAACCAGACCCAAGATATGATACCCTATGATACCCTACTTGAAGTGCTTCCAATTCTACCTCTCTCCATGTCAATGAAAAGAAGAGAATAGAACATATCCCATTTCCAAAACTCAGTGGCTTTTGCCTTATTTTTTCATCACTTCATACCCACGATGTCCTTCTGAACAACTTATGTTTATAATGTCTCATTTTAGTTCACTCACTGTAAAGCTGTAGCAATCCACTCAGTGCAGCTGGTAAAATGGAGACCTAGAAACAAGCACAGCGTGACTGCCGCTGGATTGCTAGAATGACTAGCTGATGAGGTAAAACACACAGGTTGACTTCAGTGAGGTTGAGCTTTGCCAGACTTTGATGACTTGGTATCTCTTTATTTTAAAAATACTCTCCCAATGGTTTATTCCTCTGCTCACTACATCATATATTTCCAAGTGCTGACAAACTATCTTCTTTTCCTTCACTGGGCTCATTTATCATGTGAACTATTGCAATATGAATCCATGAGGGCACTGAAGACTACAGGGCTTCATTTTCTGCAGACATGCAATTAGCTTTATGCCAATTAGGGACTGAACTGATCCCAGTCAAACCTGTTTTAAATTTTTTTTTGCAAACCAAATTGGCATCTGGAGTCACCATCCTTTGCAAGCCGTGTTGTTATGTAGATTAAAAAGCTATTAAAACGTTAAAAAATTTCTGAAGGGCTCCAGAAGTCTCCCATTATGCTCCTTATTTCCCCGCTATATGAAGGAGGGAAATTTGAGTTGTTTTTCAGTCCATGATGAGTTGGTTTCAGTGTGATGGATGATGGGTGAGACATTCTGAACTCATCATTCATAGTGGTGCGCAAATGGAAAAGTAGGAATGCCTCAGTTCATCAGTGTGTGCATTTATCATATTGTTTAAAGCAGTGGCCATTAATTACATTGGCTGTTGGGCTTTATGTGCTGTGGTGCCGTGGTGATAGCTGAAATATGGCAGGGCCACTGCAACTAGAAATTACATAATGTAAAGAAACGTGGCAGCTCTGAGTACTGGCCTGGGCCTTAGGGGAAGGTGCAGATCAAGGAGGGAGATGGATTCTAAAATGAAAATCTGCTCCAGAAAACCTATTCATTTTTTTAGAATCCTATCAGGGCCTTACATGGTTAGAAGAGAAGTTCTGTTATTATTGCAAAAGTTTCAGTGTCTTGCATCAGTGCAAGTTCTGATTCAGCTAGGGAGCTTCCTGGGCCTAGCCAAAGGGGCTAAAGTCTGAACAAGTTATCTGACTCCTCCGACTTCATAAAAACATAAGAAAAGTTCTCAAGTTCAGACAAAAGCTGTGCCTAGATTTATATGCTTTTTTGCCAGCAGTAGGTAGAAGATGCTTTAGAGGAAAAGGTAAATCAATTCCAAAAGTTGAAAGCTTTTATGTTTCTGCCTGACTTCCACATTTGCCAAAAGATTGATATTATTCTTTCTTGATGCACTACTATAGATCTACACTGAGCTATTGGGTGCCCCAAATTCTTCCATCAAACTACAGCCGCTCCCACCTATGATGACTGTGCCTGTATTATTAGCTCCGAAGTCCAAATCAATTGGGTTGTCATATCTGAGCAGCTTATGTGCATTGTGGCTGCTCAGAAGAGAAGCAGTGGGTCCTCCCTTCTAGAGCATGCTGCTGGCTGTAGGATAATGGGCTCATGGGTGTATTAGCAGATCCCATCTCTTCATGCCTTGGTAGGTCTCTAGTAGGTCTATATCCAGTTGTGCTCTTAATGAGGTGCCAGGTTTGAATGGGGATCAGAGATGAAATTCCTCGCTCCTTGGTTCTCACCCCTTCAGCTCATTCACGCAGTGTACTTGATTCGATACTCACTGAAGTCAGTGGAAAGACCTCTGTTGATTTTGATGGCAAATTGGCTCAATATGCTTGGCACTTCTATTGAACGAAGAATGCAGACATGTCTGTCACAAGCCATCTACGTGGATGCTAACGTCTGTTTTTGCTTGAGAGAGCAGAACTTATAGGCCATTGCAAAGTAATTCTTCAGGACCTTGACAAAAACTTCTCAGTCTTAGAATGAAGCACATGCAAATGAATGCTAGGGCTACTTGTTAGCTGGTTGAGTGGATGAAAATATTATATTTTTAAAAAAATTAAATATATTCCACTTTAAAAATAGACCTATTTAAAATGAAATGTTAAATGACAAAGTTGGTTAAAGCCCAAACTAGCTAAATCCTATTAACATCTTTTGAATTAAATAATAATAAAAAATCAAGAAGAACGTGTTTGCTGCCAAAGTTTTAAATAAATTCTAGCTGCAAGAAATATTTCTTTTGATTAACAAATCAGTTATTTTAAAATGCAAAACATATTTTGATAAGGTCATTTTCCCCCCTTAGGTATCCAGCACATTTAAGGTGGTTTAAATTAGCAAATAAACAGTTTCTAAAATCATGGGGTTTTGCGCATTTTTAACTGAATTCCAAATGCCAATCCAAATACAGCTTGGCATGTTCATGAGTAACAATAAAATGTGCGTGTCATTCACATTTTTATAGCACCATAAAAATAAAAAATAAGAATCTGAAAAACTGCATGTTAAGCTTATATATTTGTTAAATAAATGTATAGGAATACAGAGATCTTGCTGATTGATGAAAAGATGTACTAAATTACACGAATTAGGGGGAGTCGTGCTCTTTTCTTTTGGTAGGAAAATATGTAACAGGTGTAAATGCAAAACAAGATTGAAATCAGCTATTTAAATCAAGGTTTCCTGATTGTGATTCAAATCAATCCACCGTCAGGAGCAGATTGTAACTCAGAATTTAACATGGGCCCATTACACAGCTTTTTCAGCTCTGGAATTTGCTTTAAGGGGCTGACACCGCGGTTGAAGCGCTGGTTGTTGGCTGAAAGATTTAGTCAGCTTCAGAACGAACACCCTTGTTAGGCTGCTATGGAAATATGGGGCCTCCAGCAGTGCGGTGTGCCTTGACTCTTAATTTTTGGAGAGTTTCTTTTGGGGTGAGGGTGAAGGTTAAAGGCAAGGACAGCAGCATGTCTCTAACAAATCGACATTTAATTAAAATTTGGACTAAATCAATTCTTCCCCTCTCAGCCCTGCTTCAGGCTAGTTTATTTTATACCTGTTCATGAGCTACATGAACAACCCCCCAGAAGAATTATGCTGGTATTTTTCTTGTAGCAAAAAAAATGTTGTGGTCCTCTCAGATCCATTATATGTTAGGCCTTAGAAATGAGCAGTAATAAAATAATGATGTATTGGACTTGGATTGGACTAAAAATACTTTAGCTAATGCACTAACGTCTGTCTTATAATGATGCCAGAACGTCTATCATGGCTCTTCAGAGAGCAAATACAATCCTGGTAGGGTTTTAAGTGGTATCTCCAGATTTGTGGTTTGAATGAGTATCTTATTACTTGTGGAGCTTCCTTCTGCTGCTAAGAAAGCCCTTAAATGGTTTGTTCTCCTGTGTGTGTGAGTGCATGTTCCATTTAATCTGATTAATGTACTGCAAGTCCCACTAAATAGTGCTATGCAATGCTCTTCAGCTCCATAAAACTTAATGGAAATTATAAATGTAAATGCTTACTTAGGGCCATATACTCTGCATCCTCAGCGCGATGTGTCTGATAAGTGGAAAGGGATGGGTATCTGGCAGAAGGAGGCTGATGTCTCTGTGAGGAATAAGGAGGAGTAGGATCCTCTGTTTCCCTCCTTTGGATGGTGGTCATTTGTATGCGGGAAAATGGGGAAGATCTTAATTTTGTGTGAAGGGTGCAGCTTACAAACCATTTATGAAGTCATCAGATAACCCTGAGAAATGGGTAATTTATGTTGCTACTGTAAAGCAACATATTTGGGAGTGAGAGAGCCCTGTGCCAACTGTGAAATGCAAAAGAAGCCACTTTGTATATACTAGGGCTGTGCAAAATTTTGCTGGCTGTTTCGATTGGACACTGTTTCGACTCATTTCAAGCTCAAAACAGCAAAATTGAATCAAAACAAAGGGCTTCGAAACAAAATGAGGCTAGTTGAAACATTTCGAAAGTTTTGAAACATTTCATTTTTCAAAGCAGCCAGCAGCGAGGTGGTGGGAGACAGGGGAGAACCAGGGCTGTGCTCAGTTCTCCTCTCCAGCACCGCGATCGGTCTGGGGAAAGGAACTCAGCCCGATCGCTCGGTTCCCCGCCCCAGCCCTACGATCGGGCTGACTGACTTCCCATCCCCAGCCCGATCTAGCACAGGGGATGGGAACTCAGCTCAGCTGGGCTGACTTCCTAACCCCAGCCCAATGGTTGGGCAAAACGTTGAAACAGTGGCGAAACAGCCTCACTGTTTCGACGAAGCGAAATGGAACTGCTGTTTCGACTCAGAATGAAATTTGAAACAACACTGTTCCGTCCAAACCTTGAAACTGAAGTCGAAATGGAACAGTGCTGTTCTACACAGCCCTAGTATCTACCAGGTTGTCACTGATGGCCTCCAGGAAAGACTCCTCACACCTATAGCAATGACAACTTTCTCTGGTATATGTTGCATATGAAGTTTTAGATATGGTCCTATTTGGAAACAAAATCTGCCAATATAAACCAGGAAAATGACCAAATCCATTGTAGTTGGTGGGTGGAATGATGTCGATGTCAACAGATAAGTAGTGGCAACAGTTTTGCTTCATAATATTCCTGTTTCCTTCTCACCCTGGGTAACATGCCATGAAGAGCGGTTTTAAATTGGGACTCAATCACATACCTGTCACACGTAAGTTTTGTGTGAGTAATCCCACAGCTTCCTATGAGACCTTGAAAACTAAAAGTTGGTCATATAACTGCAGGATTAGGCCCTAGTGTTATTAGCATATTAAATATTTAATAGTATACTTCTTGTGGCACCTTGCTAAGAGCAAAGAGAGTGATTCTTTGGCTATGTCAACATAATACCTTAGACAAAGGCAGACCATGGCTCTGTCATTTATTATTCATATTGAGTCACACCTGCCTCTGCAAGTTAGCCCATGAAAGTGGGATGCTGCCCTCCCTCCTCCTTTTTTACTTTGTCAACGTACCAACAGATGCCCTCTGAACAGAGAGTATGTCAAGAACAAGACCTATTAGCACTAGTAAAACTTAGCATTTTGTCCCATTTGCATTTATTAGCATGCACTAATTATTCATGGAGATAATTACCCTTTACCAATTCACATTAATTTAGATTGCTTTTGAAAAGCAATCAAGGCAAGCAGTGAGTGATCGTACATCAAAGTGAATAAAGATACGGCACAAAAGAAATATGATGCACTTTCTATGTAACAAACCATGTCAAGTAACTGCCAGCTTTTGCTCCAAAGCTGTAATTATTTGAACTCAATTTGATGGTTGATACTTGGGTCCATCAGTCAAATGCATTTCCATCTTAAAGCCCGTTCATGCTGCTCATCTTAGCTATGTATCTCTCAAAGTGAAGGAAGAATGTCATCTTGCATGAGTAGCCAGTTATGAAAATGGACCCAATGGAATGATGACAGGCAGGCTACTGCTAAAAAGCTGCTCATTTTTTATGTTTAAGTTTGGAATTGCTTTTGTGATCCTACAGCCACTGGAGTCTAGAGATGAGGTATCTTACCCATCAGCCTTTGATTTTGATGTGATGGGCAGTTAAAATCTCCTCTCCACTGCCTATCTAGTGAAGACATCTTCACTGATGCTTCATCTTTTGTAGGGCCAGTCTGTGAAGGGGTTTCCATGGGCCAGTTGGATCCAGTTTTTGTTCAGACTGTCAGTGGAGGTGCTAATGACTATCAGGAACATTACACCTCCTTCCTGAGAGCTAGGCTGTGACCACAGATCTCTAGATGAGTGATTCTCAACCAGGTTGCAATGGGGCCTTCAGATCCTTTCAAAGGTGCTTTGGGGTACCACATAATGTTAGCACTGTTAAGTGTGCAAACATGATGAACCCGGAGATTTTAAATAGGAATGCAGAGTGTTTAAAAAATGTTGACTTGACATGCTGTGGGCTTTTTGAGTTCTTTGCAACAGAACAATTGCTCTATTATTTTTCTGTAGTCAAGAAATGAGTGAAAACTAAGAGTTGGCCTTTTCTGAAGGGTCTAAAAAGGGGGTACCTAGAGTCTAAAAAGGTTGAGAATTGCTGTTATAGATAGAAGCCACCAAAGAGCTGTTGAATGGTAAGAGTCTTATGATGATTGTATATGTTGGGTTTGAAAGGGCAATGCAACTTTACAGGGCTTTGTATCTCCAGAATTGTATAGTCTTCCTAATGAGCAATTTACTGAAGCTAAGTTCAGCTGAAGTGGACTGCAGTGGGCAAGTGAGAACTTGAAAATCAAATGAAATGGGATTAAAGCAAAACCAAAAAACACACCAGAAGAGAAATACTGGATGAATAACCCAAGGAAAAGGGCAGGGATGGATTCAGGCAAGCTTATGGTTGAGTCAAAGGGCAGAATGAGCAATGAAGGAATGTCAGTGTAGTTTTAATGTGCCGTGGTCTTGCTCACATCAGAAGGGAGGAGAAGGCACCTTACTAGTGTTCAGACACTCAAAGCATTTTATGAAGCTGTGGGGCTAGCTTTTACATCTTGTAAAATAAATAACCCCAGTGCTTTGGCGCAAACTGTAGATTACTTCTCTGAAAGATTCCTATCAGCATTCTGTCAATTGGGCTAGAGTATAAGAACATCTTTTTTTTTTTAACATTGACCCATGTTGCCATTTGCAGAAAGCACTGATTAACTTTTATGAGCATTTGAAAAGATAAATTTATCTCTCACATACTATAAATGCCACCAGCTAGTACCAGGTACCATTTTCTGATAAATTCTGTTGGAATTGGTAAGAGTTTGGTAATTGAAAATAAGGCTCCCATTGAAGAGTGAACATGGGTCTATTGGTTATACATTTTATGTGCCCTGAATCCTTCGGTTCAGTGTCATTTTGATTGGTCTCGGATAACATGGTGTGTCAGTAGATACAGAGTGGATGTGTTGCTTGAATTGGTTCAGTGTACTCTGCTGCAACTCGTTAATATGCTGTAACATTGTAACACATTCCACATTTGTTACTGAGTGCTAAGCGATTGTCCCGCCCCCCCCTTGAATTGTGTAGTGCTTTGTCTTTTTCCTGCCAAATGCAAATAGGAAGTTGAGAAGGAGTTCTTGGAAGCTGTGCAGCGTGGCAGGAAATGTGCTTATTCTACCACTACTGTTTTTTTGTAGGTTTTTTTTTCTGTTTTCTTTTCTTTTTTAAAGTCCTCTAGTGATGATTGAATGATTATTACCTTTCTCTAGGTCATACTAGAAGTGATGTGAAGGTTGCAAACATAAACAACTTTGTACCTACACGTAGGTTGAATTGGGATCCTGTCATCAGATTTGTTTTTAGGGGAGCTAATATTAAAAATTGCCCTATGAAACAATCTTGGAGAAAAGACCTCCACTTCCTATATAAATTTACAACTCTAAGAGGGCCATACATTTAAATCACATGCTTAAATGACTGGAGGGGCTCTCATCTACTGAGGCAAGGGATGAATTAAAACATTTAGTGGGTAATGCATCATCAGGATGCTCCTGGGCTCTGTTACCACAGCCCACTGGCCACATGGTCTTGGTGAGTCTTTAAACCACTTCGTGCTGCAGGTTACTGTTTGTGCAAAATGAGTGGGATACTATCTACATTAGTGTTGTGGCTTCATCCATGCATGGTTGCAAAGTTCTTTGAAATTCCTAAATGCCATCAAATAATGTTAACATTTCAGTCACATTTCAGTTATTTTTGGTGGGATGCTCCGCATGGTCCTTGAGTATTAGCAGCTGAATTATCATATATGGAATAAGTATGACAGTTACTGTTAGTTTTATCTCATCCACATTTCTTTGCCAGTGTGGCTAGCAAGGGCAGCCTGAAGTATGGCAGAAGGCAGGGAAGGGTGGCACCTCAGAGACCTACTGGTTCAGAGGCAAAGACTTCTCTGAGCAGGCAACAACCTACTTTAGCAGATGCTATGGAAGGGAAGTATTACTTTCTGTTCATAGCATCTCATGGAGTAGGTTGTTGCCAACGATGGTTCGTGCCTCTGAACCAGTTACTCTAAGGTGCCATCCTGCCCTACCTTTTGCCACATGGAGTCTGAAATATATATTTTTCCTTCTGATCACTGGTTCAGGACAAGGACGTACTCAGAAAAACTTCTGCGTCTTGCAGGTATTTGACTGGCAAAGCGTTCCCAGTTCTGGAACATCACATGATACTGAACCTTAAAATTCATGTAATTCTGATTTTCTATCTTCTAATTATTTCCACTTTTCTGACATAAGATAAGTGTCTGATATCTGACACACCACTACAGCTTTACGCTTTCTGGACGCTGGATTTATCAGAGTGCTTTCATATGGTATGAAACGCTGCTTTTCTAACTTGTCATTTTCCAATAAGCAGCCATGAGTGGTGGGATCTGAAGGCCATCGGAAAGATTTGAAGGCAGGTCTCCTCTAAAAACAAGGGACATGAGCCCGCAGGCTCAGACAGCCCTCCTTTGCTTCCTTCCAGCGGTAAAGGCACCGCGCTGGATTAGGCCTAAGCACATCCATTTTTCCAGTACTTCATGAGACACGGGGCTTTTTAAAGCTGCTGTTAATCTTTCAATTTAGCAATGGTCTTTTGCTGTGGGTGCAGAATGTCCCTCAGTTATCTGCTGCATTGTTGTAGTACATAAAATATGTAAATAAGATGAGCAGTGAGCCCTTTGCTTTCTCCTGCAGAGCTACCTAGGCATAACAGTTGATTTGTATTTATCTTTATTGAGAAATTTCCCAGGGATTCACGTCAGATTTGCTAGGAGACAAGGTTTCTTTCCATGCAGGGCAGAACCTGCGGTACTGCAACAGCTCTTTGAATGCACTGTTACCACATACACTGTCTCCCATCTTTCAGGGGCATGAAACCCATTTTTGCCTTGGCAACTGTTTCTTCTACCCTCACTGCTGGCACTGGTGCCTCATTGCATTTTTTCTCCTCCCTTGGAATGTATTTGTATGAACTTCTTGCATGTGAGGTGCGTGGCTCAATTTGCATGGCTCAATGCCATCCAGAGCGAAGTGCCGCTTATACGGGGCCGCCCTGGCAGGATACTTGAAAGCCTTAGCTAATGGGATCACGGTTCTCTGATACTGCAGCTCTTACTATGATCAGCACTTGCTCACAGGAGCGGTTGTAGGGATGTTAGTAAGGCCTTTCTGGATGAGTGAATTTTACCTGATCTGTTCCTTATTTGGTGCGAGCCACAGGGAGCAAGCTCCAGCACTGATTTCTAGCTGCTTTGCATTAAGTTTTTGGATGCAGCTGTGTCGTGTTTTCAGTCTTTGAAGTGAGGCATGGGTTTAGCACTTCTCTCTGTGCGCTCTTGCAACAGCTGTGGTTGGTTGGGACATTTTACCTGTCACCTAACTTAAAGGTCTGGGAAGCGGGGAAAGAACGGTGTAGAGGACCAGCAACTCGGGAGTTTACTTCTAAACCCAGGGTCTGCTGACCTTCAGGGCATGGTGCAAGGCCTGCTGACGTTCTTCAGTAACTGAATTGGGAAAGCAGTTGTTTTGATTGGACTCTGTTGTAAAAAGCCCCCTTGTATTGAATTTCAGACATGCATTGGAAACGTAAGTTATAGGTGGAAAACAAGTATTAGCTATTTTTGTTTACAGATACGGTGGCATAGCAGACTTAAGTGCAATTTTAAAGCCGCAGTGTGGCAGCAGGATCAATGGTGCACTTAACAACGGGCACAGTAAAGGGGAAAAGTGGAAGCTAGCAAGGCAGGGATACAAACTCTTCTCAGCCTTGTCTGTGGAAATATGATATTTCTGGTAACAGCAGTGGCTCTGCTAATTGCAGCAATTTGTTGACTCCCCATGTTCAGTATTCCCCCAGTTTACTCCTCAGTGTCACTTTAGTTTAGGGAAATGAAGTGCTGCCCACAGAAATGCAATGAACCTGCAAAGTTGACATCTGGATCTGATCTGAATTCCAAGCCTCTTGACATGCATTATTTATTTATTATTGATATTGCTGCAGTTCCCCAAAGCCCTGGTGTGCCGGTCAGTAGCTGTGCAAACATGCTAGAAGACCTGCCCCTTAAGAGCTTATATGTGAAACAAGATGCAACAAGTGAGTGTAATGAGCAATAGGGGACTTTAGGGGAAGCAGGAGCAGGATTAAATCCACATGGTTATGTAGGTTAGTTGTGCACATTGCTCACTGGCTCTGAATCAATTAGTGTGTTTAGTAGGTAAGCCAATATCACTTTATTTATTCCCTGTTCTTGACTAAGTCGTGGTTAGTTGGGTAAAGTTTTACATATATTGCAGGAGGAGGGGGTTGGCAGATGCCCGGGAAGTGGCATGGTGTATTAGATCAGGGAGGATGTTGCATGTGTCAAGTGTAATGTGCAGGAATCTTTACCTTACTGTAAGCTTGTGGGATTGAAGAACATCTGATTAGAAGAGTGATTCTCAAACTTATTAGACTTGAGACACCTCTTATTTGACTGAGGCACCCCTTCATAATGCCTAACTGGAGCAGAACTCCCTTTCAAAATCCAGTTCATTTAATTGAAGCGCTCGCCTTCTTGCAGAAGGCCCCAGCAGTGGGGGCAAAGCAGCGGCCAGGTAGGGAGAGCCTGAGCTTGCACTTTATCTCTTCGCAGCAGCCGTCAAAGGATCTCCCAGCACCCCCGGGTACCCTGGCACCCCGACTGCAAATCTCTGGCCTAGAAGAATGGGGCTATGATCTCTGACTGCAGTCAAAGTCACAGTACAAATACACCATCATCATCATCATAACAGTAATAAACCTGTTGTAGGGAGACAGCATATTCTAGAAATTGAGAAGGCAAATTAGGAAGGGGAGAGTTGTGAAGAGCCTTTGAAGGGGAGACCATTCTGCTCCAGGTTTTTGCCTGGGCCTGTTTGTCATCACCTATCGTCAGGGGTAGCACAATTCGCAAATGCTTCTATTGTTTCTTACCAGTTGGCGAGAAAGAAAATCCAAATAAAAAGCATGTAATTGGGGGAAACCTTCACTTAACAGACACAAGTATAAGAGGGCCTGGGTTGAAAACAGCGGGTGGCTGCTGCCACCAAAGACAGAGGAGGTTTGCTCGACGTATTGATAATATCTATAGTCAGTCTGTCACGATCCAGTCTCAGCTCTTTAGCTCTGTACCAAAACTTTGTTTTATTGGAGCCCTACGGGTTTGAAGTTGAGATATTCATTATTTCATATCCCAGTGGTCCCCTGGCATCTGGGATCACAAATTTATGCAGGGAATGAGTCCTGGTCACAGTGGGAACAGGAGGTCTCCTGATTTGACGTTACCCTAGTCAACATGGTCTACTGGTGGAAGTTATGGGACAAGCTGGCAGAAAGCTATTTTGCTCTCCAATCTGGAACCTTTCAAAGTCTGCTCAGTCCAGATGCTAAGCAAGGGAGGCTTTTGGTATCACAAACGTGCACTTGCTGTTTTGACATCTCCTCCCAGGGAAGCTAAGGGGTGCTTTGGACCTGGCAGACAGTGATTTATCTGTGAAATACTCTGACATGGGCATGAAGGGGGAAGATCAAGGGGAATAGTAATCCACACAAAGGTCTCAGCAGCAGACTGAGGTCAGGGGAGTTTGCAATATATTTACTGAATGGCTGTGCAAACCATAGGAAGGATATGAGGCTGGAGGGGGAAGAACACATTCCCTAGGCTGGGAACCTAGATTATTTGGAGCCAGGGAACAGATGGCACGGGGCAGAGAGGAAATTTCCCTGGCTTGTGTGATAAAGATAAATCACTGCAGATGGGGGATTCTGATCTGAATTTCAAACAGATCTTGGGCTGTATAATGGGTAGGAACTGTACAGCTCTGGAGAGAGGGGAAGAGACTGGGGCTTAACACAGAGGTGAGACTATAGTAGAGAGAGGCTCAAGAGGCCGCATTCAAAATTCACATGCATTTTAGCTGTCTGAATCCCGGATTTGGACTAAAGTCAGTCCTAGGAACCAGTGATAAAATTCCCAGGTGGATTTATTTTTTGAATGCCTTTCAGAATTTGGGGGAATCAACCTCAGTCCTATCTCTAGAATGCAGTAATGACATTCAAGAGGTTTTTTACCCTTGGATGCTGTTCAAGTGAACTCAAGCAAGGTGATTTATGGAACTAAATGAGAAAAGGGCATGGAGCAAAATAAAGGAGCGGTGACATTATGAGGCACCTTAAGGGGGCCTGGTTCCATGAGGCATTCACCCAGGAGGGCAGTGATTAGTATCTCAAGGGCAGAGGTTAAAGATGCTAATGCAAAAGCTGACAAGTTTGCCGTGAGAACTGAGACCGAGCCTTTTGTAATTCTGCTTACCGGAATAAATGATGATAGAGAGAGGCCACCAGTGGAACAAAAGAGTCGGACTCCAAGTGAGTGATAAGAGATGCAAACTGTATGTTTCTTGCAGAAGAGAAGCATTCACAAGGCAAATCTTGGGGGGCAGAGCAGGAAATGGGATTTTGGCTAGTCTGTATCTGTCTGAAAGTTCAGGGTTAATAATAAAATATGGAGGCTGATTCGTATAGAAATGATGGGCTGTGCTTTTTCATCTGGTTTAAAATGCTGTTTTTTAAAGTATACTGAGTCATGGGTATGGAGAGATCGAAAGAAACTGTGTATGAACAGCTAGGGCTGATGAAATGTGAAAAAAAAGCAGCGACTATGAATATTTTGGCTTGCTGTTGCTCACAAGATCACATTACTCAGTGTTCAGAGAACCAGCCTGTGCTTCTGAAAATGTTCGTGACACCCATATTTTCCTGAAATTTAGCACAATGGATTGTGCCCAATTCCATCAAGCTGTAACTCTGAGGATTCAGGTAGTCTGTCCAGGAATGAACATCTGCAAGTCATTGAACAAACATCCACAAAGTCATTATTCTTCACACTTGGGGTCAGTTCGTATTCCCTCTATTAGGTGCCTACATCCACATAGGCTGGGGTTGTCAACCAGGGGTACGTGTGCCCGTAGGGGTACTTGGGAAGCCCCCAGGGGTTACACAGCAGTGGCACAGAGAAGCAGGGGGCACTTCCAGTTGCGCCACTGGCACTTCCTGGTTTGCCACCGGTGCTTCTGGTTTCATTGCTGTGCATGGGGGATCCCCCCACCCCCTGCTCATTGATCAGCCACTGAGGGGACCCCTCCCCAACTCGTCAACCAGCTGCTGGGGGTACACCAACCAAGAAAGGTTGAAAACCCCTGACATAGGCTTTTCAGCGTGATTCTGTTCTACACTGTTCAAGCCCCTGTGAAGCCATGAGTGACTGTACATTCATAGTCTGTCCTAATTCCACCCATAAACCAAGTCACAATAAGCAGTATGGAGCAGGAGGATCCATCTCACTCTTGCATGATTTTTGCCCCCCGCAGAGACTGAAGCAGGGTAGAAGAATAGCACTTAAGTGCTTAAGATCTAGAATGTTATATGGCCCTTAGTGTCATGTCCAGATTTGTTTAAAACCTTTCTCTTACCATACTGATTAGCTCAAGGCAAATGGAAGACTTTTCATGGGGATTGTAGCTAGTTTATTGGCTTCTTGGTGATGTAGGGTACAAACTTGCGACTTGATTCTCTGTTAGGCTAGGGATAGACATTCAAAAAGCCTGAGCCTGAACTGATTCAATCTTTGGAGGTTAGTCTAACCTGGCTAGGCTGAAATGGTTTGTAACCACAAAGACATCCCCTTTGGACTGAGGAAATGCCAGCACATGCCTGCAGTGGCTCAGGCTAGAAGCTGGGGGGTGCTAGAGCAGCCCTCCCTTCCTTTCCATAGTGCTGAGCTGAGGGGGGCGTGTCCAGACCCCAGCA
>NW_017728917.1:1144351-1183525 GCF_001723895.1 Crocodylus porosus
CTCAGGCTAGAAGCTGGGGGGTGCTAGAGCAGCCCTCCCTTCCTTTCCATAGTGCTGAGCTGAGGGGGGCGTGTCCAGACCCCAGCAGAATGCTCTGATTAGGGAGCCTCCCCCTTCCCCACCCCCACTCTTGATAGTAGAGCACTGAGTTACACAGCAGGGAGTTACACAGGGAGTTGTTAGCATTTATCAGCTCATCAGACAAAACAAAAGCCTCTCACTAGTTCAAGCTCTTCTTAAACAACTTTTTCCAAGGAGGAAATGGAGGGACATTACCAGCTACCTGCTGATTAGCTCCAAAAAGCCCTAAGCATGCTGTTCTGTCTGCCTTTGTCCGGTCTTCCACAGCATGGACTGTAGCCACCATGTGGTCTGTTAGCTAATACTGAGAGGTGTCTGTGTAAGGCATGGGGTGGGGGTGGGGATTCCTGCTTCAGCAAGGAGTGATGAGGGGGACGAGAGGAGCAGGAGGAAGCTAGGCAGACCCTGCTGTACCTGCAAGTCTCTGCCAATATTCCTTCTAAGGTGTAGTGGTCCATGAGTGCATTGCTTTGGTCTGCGAACAGCTTAGAGGGGACACTGATGCCTGCTGTGTTTGTTGGAGATCCCAGAGCTAGGCACGTTCAGGAAGAAAGGCTGTGTAGGAAGCAGGCTACTGGGCTTTTCCTTCTAAGGGATGGGATCTACAACTCAGGAGCCTGGCTGCATGCACCGTTGCTGCCTTCCAGTCACCTTGTGGCTGCTTTCCTCGGATCAAGCATAGGGAGGAAGAGGAGGAAAACGTGCAGGAGTCTGGGAAGCTGGGGAACCTTTTGTCTGGCTACTGCCCATGCTCAGGCAGGTTTCTCTCTCTCCAGCACAGCATCGGAGAGAAAGCAGCTACAGAGATCCCCCCCCCATTCCCCTCCCCTCCCGGAAAGAGCCTGGAGCCGATGATGAACATTACAGGGCCTGGCAGGTCAGCTGGTGGGCTTGGCGCACCTCCGAGGTAGCGCTCATGTGAGCCTTGGTAAAACACAACTCCATTCCTGGAGAGTGACTCCCACCTCCCTTGGACTAGCTGCGTGTGGCCATGCCCCCTCTGTCACATTTTGCTTGGTGCAGGCTGCCTGGGCTCTTGTCTCACTCCATCTGGAGCAGCCAGGCAGTCCCCCAAGCCAAAACCCACCAAGAGGGCTCACAGCTCCCCACTGGGACTGTCAGAAATCCATAACCATCACTCCTACCCCCTCCTCCCCTCCGAAAGATCAGGCACCTTCAAGCTGGCAACCTCAAAAAATAAAGGGACTGTTATTAATCTCCCCTTAAAAACCTCTGTTCCAGCCTCTAGCGTGACATCAGGCTGCATCACCTCTGGTTTGGCGAGCCAGTGGTATAGCAATCCTCTGATATAATCACTTGCCTATACGGTCAGGGAAGGGAGCCATGGTGAATGGGCCCCCGGCTGGGCTGGGTTGTGGGACAATCCCCATAGTGCAGGAGGGAGCGGGGCAGCGCCCTGCCCCTACCACACTCCCTCCTGCACTGTTGGGGTCTCAGTCTGCCCCCCCACCAAGGCCAGAGCAACTTACCTGCCTGCGGTTGTCATCCTGACTGGGACTGCGCAGGTATCTCAGTGTGCCGCCCCTTCCCCACTCCTGCAGCAGCCGGTGGCTGGGTTGGGGCAGGTACGCGGCATTAAAAAGTTACTGCATGGCAAGATTTTTTCTTGTATGCAGCTGCACATGCACACAGCTTAGAGGGGACCTTGGTCCCTACCAGAGCTGCAGCCAGGGAGCAGGGGGACAGGGCCAGCCCTGCTGGGCTGGAGCAGACAGCAGACCCCCACCCAGGGTTGCAAAGCAGCTGGGATGCTGGGGGACTCTGGCTTAACTTAAACCAGGAAGGGGTTTGGGACAGATTGCATAAACTGATTTGACCCCAATCAGTTAAGTCTGATACTACATTCAACCAGGTTTATCTCAAACCAGTTTCAGCCATTTTCAGACTGGTTTATATGCACTGAGCTTCTGTTCTGTTACAGGTTTAAACCAGTTTCTGATCATTTAAACCAGTTTATGTGTAACTTCTGTCCCTTAGCCTTAGATAGTTGAAGTTGTATGTTCAAACCACAGTGAAACCAATGCGACTCCTACCCCCCAAATTCTTGGACAGCCTCAAATTCTGTGGTCCAGCGGGAAACTATCCCGAGTTCTACACAAGCCAAGGCCAAGTGAAAAATCCAGCGTGCTTCCAAATGAAGAATAAGCAACTGCACAGCAGCTGTACAGCAGCTTCCTGGACTTCTACTTCCTACAGCAGTGGTAGTGTTAAGAGATGTTTATGGCACGTTTGCACCAGTTTCACCTGGAGCAGATGAAAATACTGTCAGAGGGCACCCAGCCAGTTTGTGGTCTCTTGGCACTGCTGGGGCGATGAAAAGGTGAACCACAAGGGAGCATTTGGTTCCCGAAAAACAACAGGAAAAATATAGGCTCTTCTATACAAAGGCTTACACTATATAGAGAGAGATGCTTTAGTTATATGTACATTTTCGAATGCTAAAGCCGATATGGTTAGAAGCAAAAAGAAATTACAGCTGAGTTAAGGACATAGGTTTTTAAGCAGATGAGAGACAAAACTGAGTCAGCAGAGAGAAAGGATATAAATATTGTGGCTGTTGCAGCAGATACAGCTAGGATAGATGTTAAGGAGCCTGGGTGATTTTTGGATGTTGTTGCAGACCTGTAGGGTATTTTGAAGAGGCATGAGACAGAAGAAGACCAGAGCTGACAATACGAGGGTCCCTACCAAGGTATAAATGAGCATCAAACAAAAGCTTTCTCTAGGAATCCGAAGGGACTGAATAAAACTTAAGGAACTTGCATTTCTCTCAGCCTGGAAATTAGCTTAGCACTTTCACTAGCACTGCCTTGTTCTCAGAGACCCCCACAATGATTATTACTGTGGTTGAGTTTCCAGTACAGCAGGGGATGCTCTGAATGTTAATAAAGCCTCTTGTTTGTCAGTATAATTTGAAAACCACAAGTTCTATGAAAAATGTCATATTCCCCTTAAGTTCACTTCTCAGCCAACAAGTTGGGTGTCCCTTCTCTGGCAGTGTCTTCAATCACATTCTTGTCGTCTCGTTGTTCATTTCATTGTCTTGGAGACTGACAAGAAGCAGCTAATAAATAAAGTGAGGGCCAAGTTAGTGCTGGATTGTGGCAGTCTGCAGGTCATGTGCTATTATCAATCTAATCTGAACAAACAAAATGGGATTTGGACTCATTTAATTATTCCTGATGAGTTGATGATGCCAAATGAGATTGATGTCAGAATGCTCAACAGCAGCGTCCGTAGACCATCACTTGCTATTGGACTTGTGCAGTAGGGCATCTGTGCTTGGAACAGAAGAGTCTGATGTTAGGAAATTGGCCTTTACCAGAATGCAAAGGGAAGTGCCCGACATAAAGAAATATTGAGAGAGAGCGGGAAAGGCTGAACTCCTTCCAAAGGGACGCACAGCATAAAGGCCTGATTCAGCAGTGCTAAGCTTCCCAAACAGAGAAAGCTGATAAGGCCAGCCATGTAAATAAGGGTTGCTGGAACCAGCAGTACAGTTGCAAGCTGCTTCACGGCTCCAAGTGTACCAGCTCGCTAGGGAGAAGTGTGCATGTGCCTGGCACATGACCTGTGAGCCTGCAGCTGTTGCACAGATACTGCAGCTGGAGCAGCAAGAAAGAGGATTGACAGGGATGTGAACAGTGCAGCAGGCAGACAGCTTTAAGAGGAGCAATATTTAGGTGAGGGAGAAGATTGGGAGTTTCAGAGAAATAGCCTTTGAAGGCAAACAAAGAGCAGCCAAACAAGGCAGCATATTGATTGCTAGATAACAAGGGGAGATTTCAGTTATCCTGAAGGGCTTTGCATCTAGATTTGTGGCAAAGGATCTGAGTGGTCCTCTGAAAGAATTAGAGGCTGCCGATCCAAAGTGGTAGGACCGTGGTACGTTTTATAGCTTAGAGGTCGGAGAGCTGCCTTGAGGGACAGCCTGTAAGTCCTGCTGTAGCTGGTGGTGGTCGGAAGAGAAGACTGGAGAGAAGAAACATTTCTGAAAGCATTACACAGTCTTAATCCAGGCAAAGTGTTGGCTCCTGATACCAATAGGTCCTGGAGTTCGTGCCCAGACTAGGGCAGAAATTATTCTAGTATTGCCGGAAGAATTTTCTTGGAAGATTTGTCCCGGGTGAGGTTACTAAGGCTGGAAAGGGTTGGTGATACATATGTAGACATGAATTTTTTTCCCTCTGTTGTACAAGTGAATTTCTGTACAGGCACATATGTACCAATTAATTTTTCCCTCCTCCGTGTGCTGCGTCTTTCAATCCCCAGAATTCCCGTCCTTTTGATCTGCATTCCCTTGTAATCAGCAGAGCTTCCATGAAGGTTAGGCTTCTGTTCATTCCCTTTTATTTCCCTTTTCATATAAACTAGCCCATTCAGCTTGAACATGTCTGGATTTACTGTGTGCCTGGAAACAAGCACCATCAAATGGCATGGGCAACACATTATAGGATGGCTTTCTAGTATCCATGTAAACAATACTGCCTTTGTTGTGAAGGCACAGAACTAGGAGTTAGATTTGGATCCCTTTGTACCACCTATCACCCTCTGTACACCACTTATGGGTTGGGCTTTCAAGTCTTTTAGCCATGCCAGATGCATGTAGATTGGCAGACTCCTAGGGCATGTCCAGATGAACATGCACGTGAGGGTTGCCATGTTTTGGCTGCTGGCCAGACTCTGCCTGCCTGGATCACCGTCACTGCAGCCCTGGGAGGCCCCCAGGACCCCAGGCAGGGCTGTTGGGGCCAGCCTAGGTGATGGCCCTAGCCTTCCCTACCCCACCCAGGGCAACTTACCATGTGCCAGAGTACGTATATAGCGGTGATCCCCAGGGACAAGTAGCAGTGGCACAACTATGTACTGCTACTGTTTGTCCCTAGGGAAACACACGTGCATGCTCATCTGAATATGCCTATACAGCACATATGAGTTATTTATGCCGTTACTATGAAGGTACGATGATAATTGCATCTGCCAAGATGCCACCTGATTTACATAGACTGTAATGGTAGCTTAATTTATCCAGGTGCATAATTTTTGTGCTACATTTTAAAGGTTTGGAAATCAAGTCCCTGTGGTCTTTCTGTTTCAGTTTTCCCAACCGTAATGTGGGACAAGAATACCAGCCTCAGGGGCTACAGCAAGCTTTAAGTAATCCTTGTAACACTCTTCGACATCTCTGCGTGGAGCAGTGATCGAATGCTGTAGTGGTGGCGTTCCTGGTTCTGTGCCAGTGGTGGCCCAGGGAGCAATCTCATACTAATATCTGCACAAACAGATAAGTACAGGGACACTGAAATGACCAAGGACTGTAGATGCCTAACACTGGTACTTCTGTTGACGTGCGGGTGGTTAAATTAATTGCTAGGCTTGGCACCAATAAGGAACCTTTTCCTACTCCTTGGGCATATCTACACAAGACGCTACGTCGCCACAGTGGGGAGCTATGGTGATGTGGCATCAGCGGGCACAAACTGTGATGCCAGTGCTACTTCACAGTAGGGTCGGAAACAACCCGCGTGCTGCTGGGACTGCTCAGTAATGGTGGTTACTGCATAGTCATTTAGTATTTGCTAAAGCAAGGCGGGGGCGCGTGTAGATGCGCCCCTTGTGTTGCATTGGTAGAATTCTTGCGATGTCTCTGACCGCCCCGGATGGGATCATCTGGTGGAGTCTGGTGGGCATTTGCCTGTAGTGATTTTCATCTGGTGTTGAAGGTACGGACAGGGCAGATGGTAGCAGGCACAAATCCTTCCTGCCTTCTCTTAGAAGTCTCTTGCTGACATCTGTGCAGTTTGCAGCCTGGGCTTATCACACGAGAGACAAAATTGGAAGCAGCTACCTGCATCAAGGAGGAGTTTGCAAAAGACAAGAGATCAGCTGTGATTCACAGCGGGAGGGGGAAGGGAAGGGGAGGGGTCCCTGAGCACGGAGGGGAAGTGGGTGGGAATTCTTACCCATTTCGGGGACTTAGAAGTCCCTGGTAGCTGCTCCTGCATTGTCGTCAACTGAAATGGGGTGTGTCCGTGCTACTGCACCTCCTCTAGATCTGCCCCTGTGCGCGATAGCCCATTGAAAGCAGAAGGGAATCTGATGGCATTCTCATGTGGCAAGGGAAGGTATAGTTGCAGGAGGAGACTTAGCATGGGGGCAGGGGGTACAAGCTTGCTGAGGATTCAGGTGCATACTCAGCTTGCTGAAGACCGTGACACCACACCTTATCATCTCTGTGATCTACATTAAAGCTAGTCTGCCTGTGCTTGATGGTTCCTGTGGATCATGTTTCTTTTCTTTCCCAAGGGTCTGCTTATGTGCCCAAGAAAAGTGAAGAAGGAAAGCCATTACATCCGAGGCCAAATTCCTACTCCTCTTCTGTGCATGGCGTTCCCATTTAAGCAGTCTCTTTGGATGGTCACCAAGGAATGGACAGTGGTTGTAAATTTACTTCCCTCCCCCAGCCTCCCCCAATCTTTTGTGGCATTCTTGACCCCGTAGAGCCGTCTCATCCCCAGCTTTTACGTGCTTGTTGTTGCAGACATTTAGTTTGCTCTACACCTAAATCGAGCTGAAGGC
The DNA here is from genome assembly GCF_001723895.1 of Crocodylus porosus. Lineage (NCBI taxonomy): Eukaryota > Metazoa > Chordata > Crocodylia > Crocodylidae > Crocodylus > Crocodylus porosus. The sequence continues at coordinate 1,151,033 of NW_017728917.1, forward strand.
CTCATTGTGGTAGGCGTTGTATAAATGAAATGGCAGTCCTGTAAAAGGAAAGAATTCAGGGGCAAAGAGCTTAAGCAGAGCTATGGCTACAAAGATGTTTCCATGAGCTGTTGTCTTTCATTCTCAAAATATCAAAGAAAAAATGAGCAATATTCTTTTTAAGGTAATACTTTAGCTGGATGAATAGTTACCAGCAAATTTTGCGTTCCTTGCTGAATGATTGCAAAGCAAATGTTTGATAATAGTAAGCTGCAGTGACACAATGCTGGAGAGAAAGCTCTGGAGAAATTTGGGCTTGTTTACTTCAGCTATGGTGGCTGGTGCTCAGGCCTTGGGCCAGTCAAGGTCCTGGCATCTTGCAAAGCATCTTCCATTTTCCAGAGCATTTTCTTGACATCTTCCATAAAAAAGATGCCCAGCACTTTCAGAGTAGCTTCATCCCATCCCTTGAACTTTCACACTCAGCCACTTCTGGCTGCCTAACTGACTTAGACTTCCACACCTGAGCGTACAGCCACGAGTGGATAAAACCCCTCATTGAAAGACATTTTGGTTTGGTAACTTGGGGCATTCAACCTTAGAAACTGCTTTGAGGGAATACATTGGAGTGATGGCGCCTTTGTATGCAGATGTGAATCTGCATGCATTTAGGGGTGTGAAATGCCAGCCTAAGATATGGTGTAGATGGATGCAGCTGCATTGAAGTCAATGGACTCTTCACTGATAAATATGTACTCCTGTACTATAAAAAACTGCCTGTTTAGCTATTTATGAAAATTGGTCACCAGAACAGTTGGCGTTCTTGTTGTGAAGCACTTTTGTCTCCAGCTGAGGCTGAAGGAAAAAATAAGCAACTTGATAGCCATCAAACACACTTGTATACTGACTCACTTCCTGTTGTTGTATATCCTGATACCTTTGTCATATTTTACGTGGTCGCCGTTATTAATGCTCTGTGGGGATCTAGCACTTCCCTTTCCCTTGGGTAGCTCTTTGGAGTCATCAGTTTTTAAAATCAGATAGGAAATAACCATGTCTTGAAAACTGGTCCATATTCTAGTCTGGCCCTTGATTTCAAAGGCATTTTGGTGCTGGTATTTGAATTTTTGCTTCATCTGCTTTAGCATAATCTTTAATTCAGTTCATTCTATTCTAGCTCCAGATTTGGGCAATTCCTGTTTTTTTTTTTTTTTTTTTTTACTACATTAGTCTGCATTGCATCTTCACAGGGAGACCCATATCAAGATGTCTTCCAAACAGTCTTCCAACCCATACCATCATTGAACTCAGCCAGTATGCTCTTTGGCCCCTTCCTGTATTGCTGTTATCCCTTGTAATTAAAAGGACTTGGGGTAAATTATTCACAGCACCTAAAGTCCTATTTTCAAAAGTGACTTAGTTATCCAGAGTGGAAGTCAGTGGTTTTTAGATGACTTGCACCTAAATTTTACATCTGGTCCTGTAAGATACTGAGTGCCTCCAATGTCCTGAGTAGACGTTGGGAACAACTGGTTTTGTACAGGATTTAAGCTTTTCTGGGAATGTGTGTTCTCATGTTGTGCCAAAGGAATTTGGTTGTTGAGTTGAGGGGCATCAAGATCAAGCAGTGAGTTAAAAAGCTGGAGCTTTTTTTTTTTTAACGTGTTCAGTGACTTACTGGGGAACCAGTGGTGGGACTGGGAGACACCTGAGGTCCATTTTATTTAAAAAGGAGTGTAGAATTTGTATAATCAGCAACTTCCTTCCCTTCTGTTCCCGGAGAACGCACTGGAAAATGAAGGTTTTTGTTCTTCCTCTTAGGGGTGACGAGGTGCAAGTGTTTTTGGAGGGATTGTAGCCATCTAGGAAATATTGTTCTAGGAATGTGTTGGGTTTTTTTCTTCACTAACTTGAAGAGTGCAATAGCTGGAAAGTGCAGATTTTTAATTGTGTCATTAATCTGAGTAGGTAAGTGAAACTGGAGGAAAATTGGAGAGGCTGAACACCATTAAGCAGTGGAAGCCTCCTCCTTTAAAACAAAGCCCTAAATGTGATGTTGTCACCCTTTTTTATGTGACAAAGCAGAAGGACTTCTCATAGACTTTAATTGGAAGTGCAGTCACACCTAGTGCCACTGACACTCCTATAGGTACCAGCTTCTTCCAGTTTCTCAAGAAACATCTTTTTAATGAGGGACCATGCCCTCGAAGTAACATAGCAACAGTTTTAATTAAGGAGGCTATCAAGGATCTGAGGAAGGTTACACTTTGATAGGAACAGTGTAATGTAACACAACAAGGAAATCTTGTTTACTGCTTCTCAGTGTGTCGGGGGGTTTTTTTAGCCACAGGAATTTGCAAATTGTGGAGACATCACACTGAAGACCTGAGGACACAAATCAATTTAAAGGACTGGACCCTTGCTCTCTTGAATGGTCCTTACCAATAATTGGGGACCTTGTTAGTCATTCTTTGTAATATGGGATGAGAACAGGATTGCAGACTGGTTGTTTGTCTGTTAGTTTTTATTCTGTTTGGCAGGAGGCCGGGCTCCTGCTTACTGTAGCATAATGACTGTGTGTTTGCTCCTCTGCGTCTCTATTGATGGAGTGCTTGGTCTTATCTGAGTTCATATGACTATATTGTCCTGTCCTGAGCTGATCCAGAGAGAATCTAAATACTAATTCACCAGTGACCAGCATTGTCTTTGGCTGGAGGATGCTGTTTTTTATATCCGTGGGAAGCTTTTCGGTTCTTTGTCCATTAAAGGCCAGGAAATCTCTGCTGCTCTGGCATGTGCATACAGTATAGTTTCCAGGTAAGACACTGTTAGGGGATGCAAGGGTTTAAGGAACACTATTGCTGTGTGGTTGCTCTGTGGCAGACCTGTGCCATTTTGATTAAATTAGCTAAAAAATCAAGCCAGCAGCATTTTTTTTAATAGTGAAGCATCGTGGTTGCAGCATAAGGTCTCGACTGATATTACTGCTGATTCCTTTCCTGTAAGGAAGGGAGTTGTGAGATGGATCCAATTTAGCTTCTCTCCTATTTCCTCATGTGAGCACTTAGAACGAATTCCTAATTTACTCAGGAAAGAGACAGCATAATATATTGAGCACCTGCAGGATTTTTTATGACAGTATCTGAAAAAAATCTCTACAAACAGTAACTCTAATACAGCCCTAAAATGTAAGTCCTGTTTCTACAGATGGAGAAAGTGCAGGGAGATTCAGTGGCATGTTGAATCACTGGTAGTATTAGGAGAAGAGCTTAGGACTCTGCCTTCTTCCCTGATCTGACCCTGGACCAAAACTTCAGTAAGGTGTTTTTGAAATGCAGTCTAAATGGTTAGCATGTAGCTACAGTATGCTCTCTCTGGAAAAACAGTGGTTTGACAGACCTAACATCTCACCAGCAGATAAGGATCAAACGGATAAGTGGAGAAAATACTCTTTGAGTAAAGATCAGTTTTCAGCTGGTATTTTCCCCATTTTTGCTCCAAAAGATAGATTGTTGAAGAGAAGGGAGGACTGCTGTAACTCAATATTATTTGTGGGCTTTGCCCCCCTCCCATGTGTCTCTTTTGGCTCAGTGCCCAAAATAAAGCGCAGGATCTTAGGCAGTGCAGGGTTCATATGCATTACACTGATTTTCATCCTTTTGTCAAAGGAAGTAACACAATCAGTTTGAACCAGCGTCCTTGATAGCTTTTCATAATGGAGCCAGGGGTGGTTATTTTTGGTCAGCAGCTGCACACACTCCAATGAACGCAATATTGGCCTATGTGCAGCCTGAGACATGTTCAGTGTCTGTAGCAGATGATGGATTCATGATGAAATTGTAAAGTATTTGGTTCATATCCCAGCTGGCATATGAAGCTCTTCTGAGACCATCTCTCCACACCTGTTGTCGTCTTCTTGCATTCTTTATATTCCAAATCGTTCTGGTTTTTCCTTCTTCAAAACACTGGCAAATAGAGGCTTAGATTTTGGCGTCCAGCAGTATTGTACAGGAGACTACTTGAAAAAGAACAGACCAGCAAATGAAATAGAGATACCGGAATCTGGCTGGTGGGAAGGTGAGTTGTTCAGGAGGAAACATGGTATCAGCCATGTTGAAGGGCATCTATGCATGTGCCCGATGCCTGCTCCGACCCATGCTAATTAGAGCAGACTTGATTAATCGAGTTTGCTGGAACATGCTAATTAGCACTCTCCAGCAGCTTTGGCGTCACATGTATTCAGCATCCTCACACTTCAAAATGGTGGCAGGGGCACTTGAACTAACACCTGTGTAATGAGCTTCAGTTCAAGCACCCCCTGCTGCCGTTTTGAAACGCAGGGCACTGAATACATGAGACAGCGTGGGCACTGTAATTAGATGGGCTCCCGAGAGCTGCTTTAATTAAAGTGCCCCACTCCAGAGCACGTGTAAAGACACCCATGTTGTGACCAACCTAATATTTAAAACTTTGGTGAGCAATGCTTTGTCTGTATCCAGATAGTCTGAGAATTTGGAGGAGGGAAGAACGCTGGTCACTTGTTGGGTGTACCTTTGTTAAGGCTGCATTTGGGAGCTCTGTGGGATGCATATGGCTCATGTACTTTGGTGACCCCATATAAAGAGAGGGTCAAGACTGGAATTGCTTGGGTACAGGGTCTCGTCCTTCATACGATGCAGAATGTGCAGTAAGCTATACCTGGAAATCACCTTTTATGATCAACTCCAAACAAAATCTTACTGTGGCGTTTAGATACTTTTGAGGGCACCTTAGATACAATTTGAAAGTTTGAATACAAGAAGAACTGGGTCCATGCTATTTTTGTTTGGTTTTGCATCACCAAATCCATACATTATTATTACTACTCTTTTCCCCCCACTGAGATGGCTTTGTTATGCTGGATTTACAAACCTCCTAGAATCACTGGGGGAGCAGTGCTCAGGTCACATATTTTCTTCCTTCAGAAAGGCAATAAAAGGTGAAATTACTTATTTGCATTCTTCCCTTTCCATTCTAGGCTAGATTTGGAGCTTCAGCTCCTATACAGAGGAAACAGAGTGCTCTTTCTTAGGTCACAGCATTCCTTGTACAGTATTTCTAACTTTGTTCTTTTATCCTGAAGAAGGGGTAAGAGGCATCCAGGCATGGTGCTGATGTGAGGATGACTTCGTGTGAGAACTTCTGCTGGAGCATTGCCATTGATTCTGTGGGAGTGGATTAAACTTCTTAGTTCAGTGTGTTATAGGAAAACATAAGGGCAATTGCTGATGAGGACAGTATACAGAACGCACTTTACGTTTCCTGTCAATATGTTTATTCTTGGTAGTACAGCAAGTGCACAGTGGGGATAATTATCCAAGAGGACATGAAAGAAAAGTATTTCTAGGTGATTAGGGCATGCTTCACATGATGTGCAGTAATCCCCAGCAAATGCATAGGGCGTGTTGGTTTGGAGGCATGATTTTCTTAAGTGGGTCACTCAACACCATCAATAGCTTTCCCATTGCTCATGCCTGCATTCAGCAGTTATGTTCCAGTTCATTTGGTTTAACTCTTTCTAGACAGGAGGGCTGCCTGGGACATCCTTTTCCTATTTGCTGGTGTCCTAAAGCCTCTGATACAAAAGTCTCAGGCAGGGATTTCCCCGAGGGTAGTTTTATCTAATTTTCTTGTAGAGAAAATATATGCACAAGCTGATATCTACTGCAGCCCCATAGCTCTCATATATTGTAAATCAATAATAAGATTTTTTTCAAAAAGACTTCTTTAGGCACAGGAGTAACTCAGATCAGAAAAGAGGTTGAGTGAATTTATCAAAATTAATTCTTTTGGCTAGCTGGGTGGAGGTTGAAAAGGGGAAGGCACTGGTCTTGTTTCTCAATGTACAGCTTGTACTAGTCTATTTATGTACTTGTACTAAAGCTAAGGATCATGACTGAAATCTGTCAAGCTGCTCTGGATAACTATGGAGAACCTGCTGGGCCTTGGTTATGTTGCCCATCCTTGACATCTGCTTTGGTTGTTCTTTTCTGTTGTGCGCACAGAGCCCAACTGCAGGATGGTAAACAAGCACAATATGTGCATCTCCTTATGGTGCTTTATAAGAGATGTTAAAAATTTAAATTAGAAACTTCTCTGAGCCCTGGGGAGAAGGTGTAACCATCCTCAGGATCCGGATAAGTAGTGACCCAATGTGCAAAGTATTTGTTGCTGGCCACCCATTTGGAAATGACCCATCTCCTTGTTGAACAGTTTGCTTTGTTTTTCAGAGCGAGTGCCTACGTGGGTACTCATTCATTCTTTCATTTACAATGGGAAGCATTGGGCAACCTTAAACATAGGTAGTTCCATCTGCTCCGCCCAGGCATGAATCAGGGAGGGAGCACGAACAGATAAATATTAGAGGACAGAAAGTAATCTCCCAAGAATTCTTTTGGATGAGAGTCAGGGACAGGGCAACATGCTTCTTTTAAGAAATTGTACAGTTTACTCTTCTAGGCAACCTGGCTCATGCCTCTTTTGGCACCCTCTTGCTCAAACATTTCCCCTTGCGTGAACTGCATGTTTACGTTTCCTGCTTTTTATCTCTCTCGTACAACCCAGGGTAGTTGGCTCAGCCCCTACGAAGGAACCTTCAGATGCACGCGGTTCTGTTGGGTTTTTTGGTCTTTATTACGTTGGGTGCTCCTTCTTTCTCACTAGTTTGCAGTTATTGTCTGTAATTTTTTTTTTTTACCCGATAAACTTTTGTCTTTGGAATAAAAGTGGCTGATATGTTACCTGATAGACTTTGGCCACTGTAATCATGCAAACTGCACGTTCCCTGAACAACTCAGTGCTTGGACAATGTTTTAAATGCGGTTGCCATGCCTTGTAAGGCCACCCCGCTCTCTGGTGCTCTTCAGGCATCCAGAGAATCCTCCTAACTACCACCTAATCCATTGGCCCAGATCCTCAGGTGGTGTGAATTGACCCAGATGTCAGCTGAAGATCCAGACTTGGATGTCACTGATCAACACCGACCATTGCCACATGGCGATGTTGCTACGGTGCTATGCTTTAGTACTTCTTTTCAGAGTACTAAAGCATGGTGCAGTAGAGGCAGGTACTGAGCCATGTGTGCAGTGTACAGTCAGATTTTGCCCCTCCATCACCGTAGTGGTGTGCTATACCGGGGAGTGTGCTGCTACAGTGACATCGCTGGTGATCACATGTAGACCGGTGTGACTGCTACGTCACCGTAGCGCGCCGTATGGCGACATAGTGCATCGTTATGTTGCCATAGGCCAACATGTAGATGGACCCTAAGAATAGTAATAATTTATGGATGGAGGCAGCCTGAGGAGGCTTTGTTTTGATCCACCTGAATGTCAGGTTTTGCAGGTGAAACCATCTTGTGTGCCATCATGCAGGATTTCTGCTGCCTTGAATAAGGTCAGTTGGGATCAGCTATCTTTTGTGTAGTTCAAGGCAACAGAGTTGCATGGCAAGCAAACATCAAAAGGACAACTGGAGTGGGATTGGCACTTCCACAACTGAAGAGACTAGACAGGAAGGCTGCACATTGGAGGAACTTCAACTAGTGACCATCTACTGATGAGAAGCCAGTCAGGTTGTATCGTACTACAATGGCAGATGGGCTGGGCTGGTGATAAAAGTAGTGCTGTGGAACAGTTGAGCATTTCTCTTTGCTTAGAGTTGTTTTTTTTTTAACAAACCACTTCCTTATATTATTTTTAGGAGCACAGAATGAAGAGAATGCAGGAAATTAGGCAGCTGTTGTGTCTGGTGTTGAACTTGCCGACTTCTGCATCAGCTAAGCTTCAAATCTGGCTATCCTTTACCTTTGTAATGCATTCTTCATTGCTGTGCCTAGGTACTTTACATATTGCGAGGACTTTATCAGCGTGCAGGGGTTGCTATCTACTAGGAAAATGGCAAAAGAAAATTGGACGGAGCATTGGTAATTGTTGCAGAGCATAACTTTAAGCCTCCTGAGTACACAGCCCCGGCTGTTGCACTGAATCATCTAATCTCTCCTTTCTCATCTGTAAAATGGCATAATGGTCCTTTCCTCTCACAGGGCCTTTGTGAGGCTTAAGTTATTAAGGCTTTGGGAGATGTCGGTGGAAAACAAAGCAGTCAGGAATATTTCAGTGTTGGCTGAAGGTAAGACTTAAAACTATAGGCCAGAAACCAGTTAGTTGCACAGGTCCCTCAGTCACAAGGCACTGCTAGATCACAACCTCCCAGTACAACAATGGCCATAACATTTTGCCTCGTTCCCCCTGGTTTGAGCCCGGTACGTTGTGTTTGTCAGGATGCCTAACGTTCACACTAGTAACCTCATGCTGAAGCCCCATTCTTTTTAATGAACTGTAAAATCTTTCTGTCTGGATTAAGGAACTAAAGGTGTTTGAATGAACCACTTAATGAGCTCCTGCTTGATTCCATGTTAGTGACTCAAGGCGTGACTCACATTCTCAAACAGCTTTCTCTCTCTCTCTCTTTTAGTTTAAATAAATTCTCTTTTGGGTTTGAATAGCCCCAAAACACAGAGCAGGAGTTACGTCATGTAAGAGCATTCACTTTACAGAAAGCCTTTCTTCAGCCAATCATAACAGAAAGACAATACCCCTGAACTGCACATGCTGGGTTTTTCATGCTGGAAGGAGTGGGCAGATATGCCTGTAGAAGTGTTGAAGCCCGCAAAGTTTGCAGCTCATTGAGGCAGCCAGAAGATCAGCTTTCCTGGAGGGGAGGGGAGGAGGGGGAGAGGACAGGACCATCTGCTTTTGAAGCTGCCTTTTGTTCTTAAATTGTGAACAAACTGTGTAACTTTGAATGAGAGAGAATTGCCAAAAAAAGACAAAAACAGGCCTAATGTTTTAACCAGTGCAAAGAAGCCCTTTGCCTCTACCTTGTCTTTGGGGCTGGTTCACAAAACAGGACAGAGGGCAAACCAAAGCAAGAAAGCCCAGTATTGTGTTTTTTCCAGTCCCCTGCATGGTCCATATGACCCCCTTCCTTCTCACGTGGGTAGTAGAGTTGATTCTCCACCATGGCACATTGTCTGTGTGTTGGGGAAACTTTCTTCCCTGAGAAATGGGGCCTATTAACTCTCTTTTTTGTTAATTAAGTTTTTCGGGCTCATGCAATATCGCAAGAGCAGATGGAAGAGCACTTTTTAAACTGCCCCAGTGAGACTCAAAACCTTGTAAGATATGCTTTGACAGAACAGCCCCACCCAGGGAGATTTTAGGGGTGTCCTTGGCATTGGTTTGGGCGTTTCTCCTTCCTATTGTCACGCTTGCAGCCTCATAAGGTTGGGTAGTCTCTCTCTCTCTCTTCCATAACTTTAACCAGGTTTCCAGGTGTGGAGACTTTCTCTCTGAGATGTTCCCATCTAGCGCTTAGTCATCCCAGCTGAGAGCCACAGAAGACTGTGAGACAGCTACCAAACCACTGTGTCCTCGGTTGATGCCCTGGTTTAACATGTGATTGCGCCAAGCCAACGCGCAAAGCATTTCTGCCTTCCTTTTGCTGCTGTTGTCATTTTGTTTTCTGCCAACATTGTGCTGCCTCCTCAGCCTTTTTTTTAACTGCTTAAACTGTTTAAAACATTAGACGCTGGTGTCTGCTTAATGCTCACTGAAGGATTTGCTTGCAGCTACTCCGTCATTATGAGAGCTGCTTAAAAAATAATTAAGGCAGGCGCAGTCTGACAGGGATTTTAGCTCTGGTGTGTGAGGCACTGGCTTCGATGCCTCGTCCTCCAGAAGTAGCTGGTCGTATTGAATTTTCAAGACTGTTTAGATACAGGGGATATGCATTTTATTCTTTGCCAGAGCTGCTGTGGCAGTGCTCGTACCAGTTCTGGAAGGAAGTATAGCAAGGGGGAAGGAATAGGTGCTTTTACCTGGTGAAAGCTGTTGCTTATGAAAGCTTGTGTATCCCCATCTGCGAGGTGAAACTCGACCCTGCCTTTGGGAAAAAGGCAGAAGTGATGGAAGGATTTCTCAAGCTGTTCTGCATTCCCCTGAGTCCCCCTGGGTCTTCCTGTGCCGTGTCCTCGGGGTGTCCAGGCAGGGACACTCCCAGACACCTGCCTGTTCTTGCTAACATGTGCCAGACCTAGAAGGACACCAGTAAAACCACTCCAGGGGCAGCCCCAATCTCTGACTTCAAGCATGCTATAGACTGAGGTCTCACCAACAGCTGCAGGGAGAGGGCTCTGCCTTTCTCAGGGTGTTGCCTGCAAGTGGTAATAGGTGTGCAGCGCGTGTGGGGAACACCCCTCCCCTTGAGTGCGGGGGTGCCATGTGGCTGTACTTATTCATCCCCAGTCCTTGGATTACAACTCCAGATGTACTCACGTAGGACCATGTAGCCCCAACATCACAGCCTATGACACTGAATATGATTTAGTTCCCTTCCCTTGCTGGCACTCATGAAACGGATTACTTTTATGGCAGGTCTCTGGTACAACTCGGTCTCTAGTGCAAATTAAATGTAGTTCATGGAGTTACAACACGGCTGAATTTGGCCTGTTGCGTCTTTGTAAGGCTTGGATGGGTCATCATTTGAGTGCGCCTGGAAGACTATAGAGGGGATGGTGAAGCAGAATAGAATTAGCACCACTCACTTGGCTCCATTCCCTCCTGAGCTATGGATACTCGTCTGCTGTGCTTGCGTATGTGTGCTACTGATATTAAAACAGGCTATACTCAGTGAATGATTGTGCTTCTTCAGGTAAACAGGCTATCAGGGGAAGAAAAGGCCTGATAGGATCTACTCATTAAAGATGATCTAATAGCAGGGGTGTTTGCCAGCAGTCCTGGCCTTGTTCAGATTTGGGTGTATCTGTTCTGATACCTTCTATTGTTCCTGTGTCGTCCTGTGGATGCGGTTGTCATCTTAGTTCCTCAACTGTTGTGTAACAGAGGATCAGATTCCGTTTTGGCGTAACTCCCCTGACTTGGAGGGAGTTATGCAAACAGAGAAGTCACCATAGCAAATCCATGCATTGCTACACAGCTACAATGCTCCATTTCAGCTGTAGTTGCTCATCACTGGGGGCTGGGAAATTGTTGTCCGTGTGTATGATATACATTATATTAGGTATAAGGATTACCTAATAACATGGATGCTAATAGTTTTGCAGAGCACTTCAAAATCTTCTGGGATAAAAAAAGCAAACAACCTGGGGATGAGATGCTACTACTATTAATAATAAATGAAATCCTACAGTGGTTTGGTGTTGGCTTGATGGTACTTGACAGCAGCTGCAATCTTTCTCTTCTTCTGCAGGACTCTTGCTGTAAGAAATAACTGAACCACTAATTCGTTATGATAGCACCATCTCAGGCTACCAGTGATAGGGAAATGCTGTGGTTTTGTGATGAGCAAAGCTTCCTGTTGGAGACAGATGTAGTGACTAAGATGAAATTTGGCAGGTGGGAAGATCATACATAGGACTAGCAGTGGACTGTCTGCTAGGTTATCAATTTGAATTGGGTCCCTGGTGAGTAGCGAGTAGAGATAAGAGACACTGCCTTCACCTCCCCATCTCCAACGCTAATTAGACAGGGGCAGACGCCAGTTGGTTCAGAGCTCTCCAACTGATGGATCTCAAACCATTTTCTAATAGACATATGGCCACATTGCAGAACTCCACTGCAGCTGGCCCCTTGGTGTTGGCAAAGGTGTCAAAGGTGGTTTGCTTCTGAGAACGACGGTTTCTTCAGTCTCTGGGATAGCTAATTTGGTGCTGGTGGGGAGCAGCACTGTGTGGCCTTCCTGTGCATTGCTTTCAGTGCTGTTGCCCATATCTACATAATTTTGGCTTGGCAGGGTTGGGGTTTTTTTGTGAGAAAAGGAACTAGGCATCCAATTTCATTGATGTACCATGGGAGTTTTGGAGCCTACATTTTGTATCTCCTTGTAAAACTGTAGCCTAAATCTGTTTTGCATTCATGTTGCACAAGTATGAGTTCCCTAATGTGACAGCTGGGGAAAGAGAAGGTGCTCTATTCCGATCTTTTCCTGCACCCTGAATATTGCTTATTTTTACATTGAAGGGGGCTTATAATGCCTTTTTTGCACTTTTTCTTGAAACAAACAAACCAAACCCCCCTTCTGCTTTGTTCTGAATGCCAGTTTTCACCTGTTGAATACAGCCGGAGGGTGGAGGAATCACACAGACAGTTTTGAATCTGTGCATTTCATCTGAACTTTTGTTGCGCTCTTTGACTGAAAGAATTTGAGTTTCATTTAATTGCTTCCTAGGTTTCCTGCAGACATCTCTGTTTGAGGTCCAGCAAAGTAAGCTTTTGAGGTTTGCCTGACTGACAGTATATTGAACTTTATGCGGCTCTGTTTGCACTGCCTTCCTTTAAAGTTGTTAATGCGGAACAGAGAACCCTTTGGAAATCACAGAAATGGAAAAATGTAAAGGATTTCTTTAAGGACTGCAATATAGTACCCATCACAGAGCCCAGCCAGGCTTGGGCCTGAAAGCTTCACAAACAATGTTTCCTATCTGGTTTGCTTTTTTGGAAGACACACTGCAGTTCTTTAAGGTATTTATAACCAGCCACTTGCAATCCAGATCTTTAAGAGAAGCTAAAGTCCAGTTCCTTATCATGGCTGATAGCTGCATCCAGTCTGAAGCTCTGGCTTTAAATAGAAGGTTTTCTACTGCTTACCTGTCTTTTATTTTCTCATGGGGGACCAAATCTTGAGGTACTTGTTCAGTTTTCTACTTTGAAGTTCAGTCCATTGGCTGCAGGGGCAGGTTTAGACTCCATTGAAACAAAGGGTGTTGCAGGTCAGAAATGGGGTGCATAGGTAGAGCTGCACAGTGAAGTCCATCAGTGGGTGTATCCAAAGTAGGGGTGGTTTTAATTAATTACCCAAGCCCTAGACTCTCCCATCATTTAAAAGTCAAAGCTCTTACGAAGTGTTTGACAGCAAACAGATTTACGTTTTAAGTCTCTAATGGAGCAACTTTTGAAGTACAGTAGTTATAAATATATCTAAGCAGAAGAAAAGATCCTTAGGTTATGATTAATAAGTGTAAAGTTTTTCAGTTGCAGCCAGAAGCATCTACACATTATTAGGTTGGACAAAGCAGGCGGTGAAGGGCTAGAGGCTTCCCAGCTAGCTGATTCTCTCAGTGGTGGCTGGGGGAAAGTCAATAGCAAATGGAATTGGATTACATTTTCTTTCTGCATGTGCCTCATTACAGTATTTCCAACGATGACAGAGCTTTTCCTTTGATGATGGATGGTCTATAATCCCTACTTGGGAATTGTTCTTTTAACTCGTGCAGTCATGTATTCTGCCTTCTTTATTATTGCCTGGTGCATTTATATGTCAGTGCTGTCTGAGGGCAAATAATGATGGCTGGGCTGTATTTTAAGAGAAGAAGGAAGTCACTGTATCCATATAAGGTACGAAAGTGTCTGAATGGTTTTTACCCTCGAAGTTTCTTCATCTTCAAAGAAGATAAAGAAGGATAAAGATTTTATAAGGATAAAATGTCTTCTCTTTAGTCTGAATTGTTTTCTCCTATTTAGTCTTCACTCAGTTTAGAAATGGAACCTCTACCAACTCCATGTAATATGGGAGAATTATCAGGAAGAATCAATATTTTGTCTTAATACCAATCAGTATATTTGTTCTACACCAAGAAATGCAATTCTGTACCCCCTAGTTTTTTCTATAGAAATGAGTTTCACCAAATGACTATTTTACTTTACTTTACTTTTTTATAATTCTTCTGAGTTTTGGAGCCCTGACTCAGGATTTCTGAGTATCTGAGATTAGCAATGTTGCAGGTATTTAGTGGAAGAGCAGTCGATATGCGGGGAGAGAAGGCATTGTAAAATAAGTATCTGTCTCCATGAGGAGTCTCTTTAAGGCTCAGCGAGGTTCTCTTAGAACATTTTGTTAATGTCTGAAACCATCCCCAGTTACAGAAGTGAAATTAATAGTCCATCTGGCAGAGCATGGAGAGGCAGGGGAAAGGCTTTCATGCCTTTCAATTGGGCTGCATCTCATTAGAGTTGACATTTGAAATCATGTGCTCTACCCTTTGCCTCAGTGGTCTTAGGCTAAGTACAGACAGTCAAAAAAGCCTGAGGCTGAATCAGTTCAGTCTTTGCAGGTTAGTTTAAGATGCAGAGGTTAAACTAAGAAACAACTGCACAGATGTTCACTTTTGATTCAGAAAATGCAGCCACATTCCTGCAGTGGCTCAGGCCAGAAGCCAGGGGGTGCTAGAGCCTGACTCTCTGGCTGTGTGTTCACTTCCTCTTCCTGCTGCCCCTGAGGTCTCTGGGGTTTACAGTCCAGGCTCACAGTAGCAGGACTCTGCAGGATTGTTCATCACTTCGTTCTTCTTCGAGGTGCTTCTGGGTTTTGTAATCCACAGTTGTAGCCAGCACTAAGTTTTTGGCAGGGCAGCTCTGTATTGGGGAATGGGAATTGTAACTCCCCTCCCTGGCCCCAGGCTCCAGTTGGAGTTTGCTGGGGGGAGTCCCTGCCTCCCCCACCATCCTCCAACCTTTCTCCGCAGACAGCCCAGCCCAGCTCAGGGCTGAAAGGCATGCTGGGATGCTGAGGGACAGCGATTTAGCTTGAACCAGGAAGGGGTTTGGGACAGAAGTTTCATAAACTGGTTTGATCCAAATCAGTTAAATCTGGTACCCCATTCAGTCAGCTTTATCTTAAAGCAGTTTCAGCCATTTTGAAATTGGTTTATGTGCATAGAGCTTCTGTTCTGTTACAGGTTTAAATCAGTTTTTGATTACTCAAACTGGTTTATGTGTAATTTCTGTCCCTAGCCTTGGTGATTAACAACTTCACCTTCTTGCCATGTTTTTTTTTTTAACCGGGTCCCCAGAAGACATTGTTATGGGTTATTATTTACTGCATATATTTGCATAGTAATTTTCAATTGAGAAGACAAAGCTCTTCACTCCAAAGACCTTTTATTTTAACTAGATGTGCAGAGAGAGAAGGTGAGAAAAAGGGGGGCAGTGAAGAACAGTTTATTATTGATGCTTTGTATACATTGTCTTCAGATTAGTCTGATTCCCTCTACTTTTGCACACTTGCTTCTGTTGGGCTAACCCGTCTCACATCGGTCTTGTGAATTCTGTCTTGAAAGGAGCATCTCAAGCCTTCAATACGCAGTTCTTCAAGTAGATGGAAATGGAATATGCTGTCATTGTTGAAAGCAAAACCATTTTCAAGTCCGTGAAAGTGACTGGAAGGCCCTGGTGAAAACTGCATTGAGCAGGGCTGGTGGATCAGAAGACCTAATGTGTCTTTACTGGGGTTATTTTCCATGATACTGATGGGAATGCTTTTTTGATCACAAACAATGGAGAGATCTGTGCTAATGCGGTGCAGGTGAAGACCTGTGGAAATGAAACAGTTTCTAGTCATAACATGCTTCCTTGTATGCTGTACGCTTTCCCCCTCTGAGGAGCAGTAATCCCACTTTTTGGCTCTCTTCCTTACAAAGCAGAGGAGAGGCAATGAAATTATGTGGCTCCACTGCCTAAATTTAGCCCTTAAAAGCCTGATTGCTTCCAGGAGCAACTCCTGTGGTTAGCCTCAGTTTGAAAGCAAGGGTCGCCGCATTTTCAAAATATCCCTGGCAGAGACATGAATAAATAGCTAATGATGGGATTATGGTCAGGCACCCACCCCTTTAAAGAAACAAAAAACAAAAAAATGGGGGAAAATATCTTGTTTCTTTTATTGTCTATTTTCTGTAGGAATGGAACGAGACACTGCATTGAGTCTCGGGTAGTCCCCGAGTTGCCTCATGCTTGGATCTGGGATAGCTGAGTTGGATTCAGTTATTCGATAGCATGAGCAAGTTGAATTCTCTGGTGAAAACTAGCTCCCTGAAAACAGGTTCGTCACTGTTACTGCAGGTATTTTTATTGGCCAGTCTGCTTCTCTGGATCTGCTCTACATTTATCTCCGACCTGGCCCGGTGCCTGCTGGCCACATAATCTCACAAGCTATTCAGTCTCATTTTCATTAGCACTAAAATCCTCACGTAGACTCCACGTGTTTTCCCAAGTTTTCCGGTGTTTAAGGCTGCTTTTAGTTCTTTCCTTCTGCTTCTCTCCTCACTTTCCTTTTCAACTCATGTATGAAGCCCAATATAGGTTATATTCTGCACATTTGAAGACACCAGGCTAAATGCATTCCTTCTGTAAACCAAATGAACCCGACTGTAATCTCGGTGATACAACCGTGGAGTCACTGAGTTGATATTGGTAAGAACTGCTCTGCATTCACTCTGTGTCACTGACACTAGCGTTCATCCCGGTAGGTTTACAGTAAGAATGAAGTTAGCCCAATGAATTTTTTTGTAGGACAAACTGTTACACTGCAGAGACTCTTAGGGAATATTAACTGTGATAAAATTAAAACTCATGAGACTCCTCTGAAAGGATGATCTCTAATGCGTAGAAGATGGAGTAAATGGTCATAGCTGGAGTAATGTTCCTTGAGATTTTTTTAAACGCACCATTAACTGTTTCCTCACTCAAACTATTACAGGCTACAATTAACCTGTGCACAAATTTAATTGGTAAAGAAGGCAGGCCTATGATCTTGTGTTTTTATCTCGATTTTTGTTTTCATCTCGTCTTGTACAAGCCAGTTGTCTGCCCAGTTTGTTCATATATTTTGGGCATTTGCTTTTGATCCTGAAGTATTCGCCGGCATTCGCCTTTGTGACGCTCCCATCTACCTAGACAAAGACCTGTAGGCTGAATCTTTTTAAAATATTTTTGTCAGCCTATGGACCAAGGGGCATTAAGACAATGCTATTCTGCCCTCCCTCCTTGCTAGCAACCAGGTATGTCAGCTCTGGGCAAACAAGGTGCATCCTGGTGTTGCAGCATTGCTTCTGTTGGAACCTCAGGTGCAGCCTTTTTGTGACACCTCAAGGGCTGTCCTTCATAGCAGGGTAAATGTATGGCAGCGACTATAGCAATTTCCTACTTGCCCTTTTTTTGCATGTGTAAACGTGCCGGCAGCGGTCCTGCTCTGTGCTGTAGGATTTGGATTTTTGTTTTTGCAGTTGGAAATATGAATATATGTTCCCGCATGCACACCACATACCTTCTCTCTCTCTCTCTTTACTGTGTTACAGGCTGGCTTTTCAGGTCCACTTTTTGTGCCAGTTTTATGGCAAACTCCTGGGTCATTTCTGGCTCAGCAAGTGGTAATCTTTGCTAAGAAAGGACTTTCCTGAAGTAAGGAGAAAAATTATTCTGCTTGGATAACCCAAAGTCCAGATTTCTTCTTTGAGGTGCTGTGGGATTGGCTTCTACATGCCAAGACAGACCTGCATCATAACAAAGACAGTGATTTCAAACTGGACAGTTGAAATCTGGCCTCTTGAAGATGATCAGCTCCTGAGGTTTGAAGCAGAAGTCCAATGCTGGGGGGCTAGGTGGATGAGCCCATGGCTGCAGCCTATGCAGAACGAAACGTCCAGCACCTGGCTTGCTTCTCTGAATCGGTGTGCCCGTGCTCCCAGCGTGTTTGACTTGGAGCGAGTTCAGGAGACCCGGAGGCTACAAATGATGGTGTTCATAGGCAGGGAGTGCATGCTGCAGGCCAGCTGGTAAATACATTTGTATGGCTTACATCAAGGGTGTTTTTCCAAGCTGTCTAGGGGAATTCATGGCCCAACTTCCATTGCTATGAATCAATAGCAATCCAGTATCTACATCCCAAAGGCAGCTTTGGAAATCTCCAGAGAAGAGACTATTACAATTGAAGACATGGATTGCATAGTCAGACACTAGCAGATCCTACTGTGGAAGGTGGAGTGGCCATTATGCTGAAAGTCAAGAGAGCTGAGGTCTGTTTATGACTCTGCTACAGATTTGCTGTGTAATTTGGGTCATGTTGGAGTAACCTGGAACTTGAACATCTCTCTCTAGTTTTTTTTGTCCTTTGTAAAGCATCTTTGATTTTCTCCCTCAACGTGCTGTGTGCATAATTCCTTTTTCCACAAGGTTTTCAATGCCGGGAGGAAGTATTTTGCCTTGAGGATATGATTTATCCATTCATCATAGGATAACTTGGGAAATATAGGCAACACTCTTCTTGGAAATCACAATGAATTTGGGTGATGAAATAATACAAGCAAGAGTGTTTGCAGGTTCCAGATATCCAATTTTCTCTTTAGTTTCTGTTTTTTCTCTTCCTGAGTTCAACCTGATCTTACTCGTTTTTCCTTTGCCTTTTAATTTCAGTGAGTTCCTTTCAATCTTGCATAAATGTTGTCTTCCCCTACTGTGTCTTTATTATGTTCTTATCTTTGCATGTTTGTATGTATAATATAATAATCTGAACAAATATATCATTAAAGAAGACAGTTACTAAGCTGATTGAGGACGCCAAACTAGAGAAATGCTAGAAGCTCTGGATTCAAGTACTCCTACCTACATTTTGGGGAGGTTGAAATTCTGCATCTAGATCTGAACAGCACAGCTGATACGAAGCTGCTTAGTCTAATGGAGGATTTGTCTAAATGCTGTAATGGTAAATTCCCGTTAAGAGAAGTAACTGCTGTTTTTGAGTACAAGTAGAAATGTGAAGATTCAGAGAGATTCTCTCTCTCAAAGGACAGAGTTGTGAGGTCTGGTTTTGAGCATTTGAGAGAGTCTGGATACAGATGTGAACTATGCAGTTGGGAACTACTGGCTCATCTCCATATTGAACCGTTCACTACCTTTCTGTGTAACCTTTATTTTTTTAATATGCAACCAGCTCCTTTTTTATCTGCACAGAACACACATGTTTCTTAAATTATGGCATGGGGAGATTTTAAATAACTAAATTTTGCTTCATTCCCCTCCCCATTTCGTTCCTTTTTTAATAAGGCTGGACATCTTGCCAAGTTCTGTTAAGAAAACAGTGTAGTCATCAAAGCACGGAACTCATTAGAGGCTGGCATTTAGAAACTCAGTATTAAAGAGCTGCTGACACCCCATGGAAAAATTTGCAATACGTTGTCTTGAGGAGCAATATTGCTTATATGCATCTCAGAGTTTTTCCCCCTTCCCTTGGCTTCTTTATTTATTATTTTATTAAGAACATTTCTGTGGAAACTAGTTTCTTGAAAAATCAATTTCCTTTTGCTGATTTTTTTTTTCTAGGTACCATATGATATAAGCCTCTTATTTATTTATTTCTTTTTTTGTGACAGTATAATCACAATTGAGGCAGCCAACTGTGATGTTATAAGTAGAAGACGACAACATAATGTTTGGAGCTGTGGATGATTTCTTTTTGTGCATTTGTACTTAGTAGCAAAACAAGTGTAGAAGCACCAAAGTGATTCCTGGACATGCCAAGATAAATGTTTCGCAATGGGAGCCAGTGATGCTTGATAGATTGAAGCTCTAGGCTGTGACTCAGGTGACCTCTCACTGACTTGCTGTGTGGCATTGGACAAGGCGCATCATTTGTCTGTTTGTTTTCTTAAATTTATCTGGTTCTGAAGTGATACAAAACCGTAGATAGAAACAACTAAGATCTGTGGGCAGGAGCAATTACATATCTAACAAAGAAATCACATTCTGGTATGCTTCCATTCTGCTCCACACTACTTTATTATTATTATTTTTGTAGCAACTTTCATCCAAAGATCTCAAATGTTTTATAAGCACTGACATTCTTGTTATCCCTATTGATTGGTATCATTATTCCCATTTTATAGATAGAAAAACTGTGACAGAATGGTGAATCGATTTCTCCAAGGTTACCTACATCCTGACCTGAAATGCATTTAAAATCACTGCCATCTTTCCCTTGGATCCGGCCTTCTGTGATGAAATGGCAGAGCATGGAACACAGCTTCGGATATCGAAAACTTTTGACCATGCTTCAATCACTGGACCGGGCAAACAACTTTTGTGTGTTCCTGATTGAATAAATTAGGTCAGGGTCAGGGTTCTCGGCCTCCCAGACTCTGATTAACTTCCCCTTATCCAAGTCAGTTGGTTTCCATTTCCCTATTTTTAAGATGAAGACAATTGTTACTTAGCTCCCTGGGACGTTGTCAGGCTTTCAAGTAAAGTTTGTATCATGTGTTGACATCTCAAGGTTTAAAGGAACAACAGAATTGCTGAAGATTCCTGTATAGTAAGAAGTCTTATTATATCATCTCAAATCTTTCCGAGTCTGTATTCAGAGCAGGAGAAACTCCTCCTCCTCTTACTAATATGGAGCAATTATTCACAAGCAAAAGTCAGGTTTTGGTTTTTTTCAGAAAATATGGTTTGACATTTTCCTTTAGTTTCAAAAAGGAAAAAACAGAGTATTTCCCATAATAACATAGTGTATCATGATGAAATGCACATGGAAAGGCCACTACGTTCAGGGTTTTTTTGTTTTCAGAGTGAAGGAGAAACTTCAGTTGTTCATGGTGCGCTGTTTGTTGTTTTTTATATGGTCTAGATACTCCTGTGTCACATGTCAGTTGTCCAGTTTGGGCACTGGGCATTTCCTTCCATCCGGCATGCCTGTGGTTTTAAATTTTTAGTTTTTAAATTGAACATAATTGCAAAGTACTGTCACATTTGTTGTCTGACAATCTTTATGGAAAGTTTGGTTGTGAGACGATACTAGACTGGAGCTAAGAATAAGGAACACTTTATTCTTGTTTAGTTAAATGAAAACAGACTTCCTGCTATTGGTAAATTGGAACGAAATTTTAAATTACTTTGTGCAGGTATAGGAAGACTGCTTTGTCATAAATGCTTAGTACTCTTTCTCTGGATAACACCTTTTAGTTGGAGTTACCAGCAGATATGAACTTAGGGTCCACCTACAGGAAAATTATCCCAAGTCACTCCTCTGCATACAGGTTTTGTAATTTGGATTACAAGATAAACCTGGAACTTCAAAAACCTCATGGAAATTAACACCACCACTCATCTATTTCATGGGTTTTCAACCCATGGTTAACAAAATAATATGATTGATAGATATGAGGTCCTCTATTCCACCTCCTCTCAGTGGAGACATTTTTCCCTGTGGTTTGTTTCCTACTGCTGCGTCCAGGTCGGTTTAATGACTCCAGCATCTTGCTACCACATAGCGTCTCTTGCCTTTGTTTTTAAAAGGCTACCACTGAAAGGATGGTCCATTTTTTTACATCCTTGGGGTCTTTGTTGAAACTGAGAACAGGGGCACCATTTGTGGCTTAGATGATATGGGCCATTTCTGCACAACGAACTAGGCTGAGACCTTGCCAACTCAGTTCACAGACCAACAAACATGCTCTCGTTCTTCCTAACAGGCCTATGTGTGTCTGGGCAGGTAGCTTGATGGAAGTAATTGGCATTTTTTTAAGACTCTCTTTATCCCACTAAATAAAGTGTGAAAGGGATTGTGGTTAAGCCAGCTCATGGGGAGACTGGAACGAGCACATGAGGAGCTCTGTGCCAGCATGCATTGCCCTGGGTAAAAGCTGCCTAGTTTCTTCAGGGACGCTCAGATCTTACAGCATCCCGGTGCCGTTACAGGCCTGTAACCCCATTGACATTATAACTGCCTGCACGTTATAGCCAGGACTCAAAAATGGTGGGCTGCTGCTCTGAGGTTTACATAAATGTAAGCTTTTGCCTCCAACCTTTAACCAAAGCCCTCATGCTCTGTAGATAATATTGTACCAGCTAGACAAATAAGAGCAAGGCTAAGCTTATCTCAGCTGGAAAGCACTGTTTACATATTGTACAGACTTCTTCCTTGATGTGAGTGCCTGTAGACGATAGTAAACTCTGTTGAGGCTTTAAGTCCAATTTTACCAATTTTCTTCTCAGAATATATGTGAGGTCTGGTATTTGGGCGTGTATTTTTTTCTCTGGCTTTGTAAGGCCTTCCAGGGGGCACTTGTGAAGCCCCAGTTACATCACCTTTGGTTATTTTCAGCGATTTCATTCCACAAACGAATCCCCACCTTCCTCATTCTGCTCAGGTGAAGATTCACATTCTTCTCTGAATTGCATCCCTTGGGGTTTGCCTATCAAAGGTCTATCTGTTCTCTGTCTGCATTCGTACATGGCTCTGGCTGAACAGCAGCAAGCATCTGCAGCAAAGGATATAGATAAATGTACTTTCTATTGGCTTCAAAAGGGAAGAGGAATGGCTGTTGGGAGTGGGCCTCAGCTCTAATGATCCAGCTGAAACCTGTGTGGGCTCCCTACACGCCTGCCACTGCCACGCGAGCTCCTTTGCGCCCCCTATAAATTGGCACCCAAAGCTAGTGCCCCACTTGCCCCATCTTAGTTGTGCTGTGGTGCAGGGGCAGCAGTTGCATGGTAACACTTTGTATCCAAGTCCTTTTTTATCAATTCAGTTGTTACCCCTGTCTATACCGGTGATTCTCAATGGCCCTTGGGCGTCTTGAGATCCTTCCAAGGGTGTTGCAGGCTGCCACACACTGTTAGCACTGTTAGGTGTGCAAACATGATTCACAAGATAAATCCACAGGTTTCAAATAGGGATCCACAGTGCTAAAAGCGTTCTGTCCTGTTGTGATATTTTTTAACAGACAAAATTTCTCTATTATTTTTCCATAGTCAGAAAGGCAGTGAAAGCTAAGAGCTGGCATTTTCTGAGAGGTGCCTTGAGTCTAAAAAGGTGGGGAAGCACTGGTTTATAGCATAAACAGGAGAAGGTGCATTTATTTCTGAGCTGCAGGTTTTCCCTATGGCAGGGCAGTCTATCTTACATATGGCCTTTTCAGCATTTACTTTTTAGATTCCAGCTACATCTGGTGATAACCTGAGACCGCCAGCTGTACCCCAGCAAGAGATCCATTACCCCTTATTTATTACCTGTGCTCCTGCAGTAGTGTTCACTCTTACGGAGTGAAGAGGAGGTCTCTTCCAGCCCCAGTGGTCTGAATCCCTGACTCCCTACCACATCCTGCTCACCTTGCATTGACATAGGTGGAGGGAAGAGGTCACGTACTGACACTTGGGCTAGGTACAGAGTCAAAAAGCCCACGGGTTAATCAGTTCAGTCTTTGCACATTAGTCTAAACTGCACAGATTAAATTGAAACAGAAGTGAACAGACATTTACTTTGAGTCAATAAATGGAGCCACATGCTTTCAGTAGCTCAGGCTAGAAGCGTGGGGGACGGAGAGGGGTTGCTAGAGCATGGCTCTCTGGCTGTGTGTTCACTTCCTCTTCCTGCTGCCCCCGAGGTCTCTGGGATTTGCAGTCCAGAATTACAGCAGCAGGATTCTGCAGGGTTGCTCATCACTTCTTCTTCCTGCTTCCAGGTGCCTCCGGAATTTGTAGTCCACAGTTGCAGCCAGCACTAAGTTTGAACAGGGGACGGGGTGTTTAACTGCCCTCCCTGGCCCCAGACCTCAGCTAGAGTTTGCCTGGGGCGGGGGACAGTCCCCCCCAATGTAGACTGGGCTGCATCCCCAGCTGAGCTTGTCCCTCGCCCCCCCTCATCAGCCAGCCCTCATTGCTCCAGCTAGGGAGCAGAGGGGCGGGGCCAGTCCTATTCTCTGGAGCAGACAGCACAGCCCAGCCCAGCCCAGGGCTGGAAAGCATGCTCTGATTTAACTTGAACCAGGAAGGGATCTGAGACAGATGTTTCATAAACCAGTTTAACCCAAATCAGTTAAGTCTGATACTACATTCAACCAAGCTTATCTTAAACCAGTTTCAGCCATTTTGAAACTGGTTTATGTGCACTGAGCTTCTGTTGTTACAGGTTTAAACCAGTTTCTGATCACTTCAACCAGTTAACGTGTAACTTTTGTTCCTAGCCATGGTGGTTGCAAATATGGGACACTTTTGAGGGAGCCAGCGAATTGCTTTAGTGGATTCCAGGGGAGGGTGAATAGCTGCAGCATAAATCATTAGTTCAGTGTGAACTTTTGCTTTCCTTTCATGTTGAGTCCTTATACCAGGCATGTTAGTCACATAGAGTAATCCAGCTCCTGTCCAGGTATGTTGACATGTACCACGGGTGCTGTTTGCTTCAGTGTCTGCAGAACAGATCTGCTCATTGCCTGTATTTGTTTTAAATGAGATATTTTGCAAAGATGTTTCTCACTGACTGAGTTCCCCTTGCACTGCGGTATTAGAGTATTGGTTAGGATGCAAGAAGCTGTCACGGACCAGATGCGAAGTTCTTTGGCATGTCTGAAGCAGGAAAACGATGATGATTTTCCAGGATGCTTTAGCATTGGCAGCCTCTGCAGTGGGCCCTGCCAAACCCTCGTTCCTGAAGTAACTCCATAAAATGTGAAGGAGAGCGCAGACACTTGCCCTTTTAACACTTCCCTAGGAGCAAGGCACTTGCTGTGTATGCCTTGAGGAGACTTAACTTCTACTGTGCTGGAACCAATGTACATTCTGGCCTGCTGTACTTCAGAAATGGGATAGTAATCCATCTCTTCAGGGCCATCTTGCATGGGATGGATTTCTTATGTCTGGAAGGTGTTGCAAGTTAGGTAGAGTTGGGTAGACATTGTTAGACAAGGACAAGACTCCAGGGTTTAATTCTGGCTCTGCAACACATATTCCATTTTGACTTTGGGGAAGATATTTGATCCCTTTGTGTCCACACGGATGTAATACGGTATTTGTAAAGTGCTCTGTGATTCTTTGAAGGAAAGTGCCATGCACATATTAAGTATTAGTTTTACTTTTATTATCGTGAAGGGGTAACGTGAAGTTTTTCTTGCCTAGAAAAAGTGGGCTTTACTCACCAGGAGCTCTTCAGTCAACACGCTGAGGTTTCTGTCTTGAGGTGCTTCCTTAGGAGGATGAGTCTGGATGGAATTGGCAAAACCTCTCACCACCCTCCTAACTTTGTATTTTCTTTTACGCGCTCATTTTTTTCTCAATTACTGAGCCTTTTGGACAATGCTGATCTGTGTCTGCACAATATACACACAGCATTGCCTAAACTCCAAAACCCCTGTTCCCTCATGCACTTTGGCTGAGTGTGAAATTTTAAATGTCCATTAAGAAGCAGCTCCATGTTTGGTCAAATGTTGTCATCAGGGGCATGGATGTTATGAAAGCATTGTGGAGATGTATATTGTCTCCATTTCCTTTCTGCCACCACTCTGTACTATCCTCTATCCTGTTTATTCTGAACGCTGTAACTGCTTAGTTTTGTAAACCTTTGAATCTGCTCCTGATTTGTTCACTCCGTTTTCTTTTAAATGCTGTAAATCTAAAGGGTTATATGGAAACACCTGGCTCAGCACGTTCAAAATTTCATCCTTTTAAAAGCAAACAATTCTTCATCGAAAGCAGATTTTCCTTCCTCCTCCAAAAGGCTGAGTTTCCAGTCCTCAAGGGGAGAGGTGCACTCCAAGCTGATGACCATGCCTAGCGCACCCAACCCCTTCTGACCGTGTGGGTGTTGGGCTGCTTCTCAGGTGGTGGGGACTGGAGATGAGATCACCACTTACCGTGTATTCTAGCAGCAGGCCAGAGAGATCTTGTGGACCTCCCTGTCCCATGTGGTTTGACACAGAATTAGCATCTGGTCTTCTGGAGCATAGTTCAACATCATGTGCATCATACAGTGAAGGGACAGGGGTGAGAACAAGCCCTGCAGAAAACACTTCTGTTGCTGGATAGTGCTTTCTGTTGGCTTTGAAATGCTCTTTCTGCATCAAACCCTTCTACTGAATTATTTATCGACCTTTGGCTGCAGGAGTTAGGAGCTGAAGAAAAATCCAGCCAAATACAGCCATTGAGTAAGCATTGTGTCCGTCTGTCCCAGAATTGATTTGATTGGGGGGGGGGGGAGGTGCCTGGGTGAATGTCTGCACCATGAAGTTTCAATGTATGGTGTTGCAAGGAAGAAAACCTTGCCTGTGTCTGTGTTATTTATTTATTTTTTTAATTGATGACTGCACCACTGAATAATTTAAGAATAGCCAGTGAATTTGGAACAGGTCCCACATATAAACAAACATACTGTGAAGGCCAATATTACACAGCTTTGCCTACATTGGGGACCTATACAGTCTTAGCCATTGCTTTTTGTCTTCATCTGTTCAATGGAGCCATACAATTGCTTATTAAAAGAAGGCTTTTACAGGAATTGGGAAGAGATTTGCTACCCTGAGACTTCCAGAATGTCAGCATGTCTCAAAGTGCCTGGTAACAGGGCAGTTGCTATATACTAGATCTAATTGGATAATATCTAAAGCATATAAGTCCTTTCTAATGAACCCATCACTGTGGTCTCCAGCCGCGACTTTCCAGTAGGTCTGTCAGGAAGTGCAGAGGCTAGGGTTGACTCAGTTTTGAAATGTTATGACTTGACTTTTGTTCTTATTAACATGGTGATGGAATTTTAATAGGGGAAATACAGAAAGAGGTAGTTAGGGGTGCACGTTCATGCAAGGAATCTTATTTTTGACCATCTCTAGAGTTTCAAAATTTGGCGACAAAAAAAAATCAAGACTTTTTGCTGCACACGCACATGTGTGTGTGTATCTATGTATATATATGTGTGTGTGTGCGTGTATGATTTTTCACACAGGAAAGTCCTGAAAATCATCACACACATCTATCTATCTACACGTGTGATATGTACATACATGTGATGATTTTTCACACTGAAAACCTGCAAAGATGGAAATTTCATCCATTTTACTGCACCTAATTAATTGGCAAGCTATGACATGCGGCAAAGCTGGGATGGAGAAGAGAATTGCTTTCCATCCCCAGCAGTGATTAGTGATGCCCTGCAGCATGTGACCTCATGTCACTGGTATCTTTTCATTTTTGCTTGCACAGTGCCAATGCTATTAATACCCACCATCCTTTTCTTGAATCTTGCTTAACCTGTTGCACTAGCTGTGGTGGTTTTCTGGGGTGGAGATTGCTCTGGTTGGTTTATATGCTTCATTTGGAAAAAAGAAAGGGTAAAAAGGTATTTACTTTAGTTTCATACTTGTCAGAGAGCTAGGAGAAGCTGGGAAAACCCCTCCCTGAAAACAAACAAGCCCTACAAATGCTTTTGAGTCAGCTGAGCATTTAACTGACTCCTGCTAGTTTTGAAGCAGAAGCAGGCACAGCTGAAAAGAAATGGATGTGCTCTCCCACCGCCTTCATAATGACAGGAAGGAATCTCCTAGCTGAACTTATTGACTTGAAGATGCAGTTCACCACAACAGAGAGATCCCACCTGAGGCCCTCTTTCTCCTACACTCCTTACTTCAGCCACAAGTGAAGGGCTTGAGTCATGTCGAGGGTGTGGTACTAGGTGAATTTTTCCTCTAGGACAGTTGTCCGGTGCCTTATTGGAGAAAAGAGCTGATGGACTATAGGTCTTCCCTGGCATGGCAGCTCTTCTCTTTGTCTCCTGTTTCCATGGCTTGTCTTCTACCACAAGACACCAGGCTGACTCAGTGGCTTAAGGGGAGCGGTAAGTGAAATACACCTCTAACAAGGGGTCTCCGACTGTGCTTGATACTTCTCCAAATCATGGTGGGCTTAAGCTGATCGGAAGGGATTCTTGATCCTCCAGTTCTCATAGACGGCTGCCGTGTGTTGTAGGAGGAACTTTGTAAAGAGAGACTTCTGTGTTGGAGGTCTTTCTCTAATCCTCTGCTTTCTCTGCTTCTGCATGTGCAAGCTGGTGTCTTGCATGGCGTGGTACCCACCTACAAGCGTATGAATGCCTTGAGATGACCCTGTTAACTTGTGTCGTGTGGTGAGAGGCTAGTGCCCAGTGTCATTTCAGGTCTGCAGTCACTCTTCCAGCGGTGCCAATAGCAGTCTGGCTACCCAGTGAGTCTTTCTGACTGGAGGTTACTTACAGTGATGCAAGGGCTGGATATGTTGGGTTAGATGAGCAAACAGTATTGTAAAAAGGAAGAACTCATCACACACACTTGTGCTTGCTTTTTGCAGGTGTCACAGTTGTCATGTATTTGAGCAGGTTTCCTACCCTATTAGAAGATCTATGGCTTGGGGGGCTCAAGCCAGAGGCCACTGTTTGGGGAATGTAGGTCAGTAAAACTAAATTCAAACTTCACATAGTGGTTTTTTTAATAGTAGTCTATAAATTCAGTTTATAACCACACTGTACCTGGGAGCTCCCAAGGTAGGCATGTGATGACACATTTACAGTGATTGCTAATGCCACAGCTCAGATCAGCAGGGAAAAGGACAATAAAAAGTTAAATATTGTGCCCCGTGGCATACTTGGCTTTCACCCAACTATACCAAAGTCAGTGCAGATGTGGGACACTTGGTGATGGAAAGGTTGTCAGTAAACAGAAGTCTTGACTGAGTTACTTAATTTTCAGCAGATGAGCTGTCTCAATGGAGTCTCATTAAGAAGGAAATATGTAGGTAACTGGAGAGTGAGAGAAGGAGAAAAATAAACCATGAGTGGTAGTTAGGCTATTACGGTTGACTTGTTGCCAAAGTAAGCTGCGGAGTGCAGTAAACTTCTGTCCAGCTGATGAACTGCTGGAGGAGCAACGAAAGGGAATAAAAGAATCTGTAAAGGTTGAAATTCCCCTCCTCACGCTGTGATTGCTGCCCCCTCTGCCAGAGTTGCCTGGGTGATTAGTTATTTTAGGTAATGCATCACTGAGATAAAAGAATGGGTTTTATGGCCACGGATGATTTTGGGAACGCAGTCTTCCAAACCCATGCCCTGCTATTGAATGGACCTTAATATATCCAGTTCATTTACATCGTGTGCTTCATTGTTTAGCTTGGCATTAATTTGGAAATGAAGTCAAGTGAAGGATTTCTTCAGTTCCCCCTATCCCTCCCCCAGTAGAGCTTGTTACATGGTGACATTACTAAGCAGAAGAATGGAAAGCTTGGAAAGGAGGGGAAAGGTACCAAACGGGAGCTGCGAGGTGAACGGTTGGGTTCGGGAGCTGAAGTACTACTTCGCACGAACGTCATCATCTTGGCGGTACACGAGGAAGCGCTAGGGCTTCTGTTACCGGCGCTGGGTTTGTTCCTATCTGATTCTGTGCATGTACGAAGAGTAAATGAGCAGAGGTTAAGGGCTGGGTTTCAGAAGTCGGTGTGGTTAGCAGCAAAATGAAGACAGTGTGTTCTTAACCCTGGTTCCTCTGAAGTACTTGTCTGTATTTTCAAACCACACGGCTCTGAGCTGCTTCTCAGGGGAGCTGTTTCGAGGTTCACACCCTGCCTGTGATGTGATCCAATCCCTGGGCTGCCACGAGCAGTAAACAAGAAACGAGGGGAAACAGCCACAGGAATTTTCAGAAGGAGAAACTGGCTCTGAGCATCCATGTGCACTAATTTCCGTTTTGACTTCCTTTTTCGAGTATTCCTAAATTGAGATACTGCCTCACCGCTCAGGGAGTCGCGATCAACGTGGATGGGAAGACAAAGGTCGGGCTGCTTTGTGGAACCCCTGTGGGTTAGCAATCGGGCCAGTCTCGCGAGGGTCTCTGATTACAGCTCGGAGGTAAAGAAATCTTTGAAGGAAGCCAGGGAGAGGAAGCAGAAGTTACCTGAACAGCTTTCACATTTCTCAAAAGTTTTGGGTCCTGCTTCTGCACAACAGTTTTGGGCTAGTCTCTTGTTTTAATTTGAGTCCAACTCTACCTGGAAGGATGTTTAATGATGTGAGAAAAGGGGGTTTTGATCTCTGTTTTGGATGTTTATGTGCTTGGTGTCCTATAGCCCATTGGCTCTCTACTTTGTCCCACATTACCACTCAGGCAGGGTCTTCCTAACTTGTGGTCTAGAGTCAGCACTTCTAGAATGACTTGCATTACCTTAGCTAAAACTCATCTGAATAAGAGGAAAAATAATGACCTGGGACAAAGATGTCTTTGAGAACTGCTGATGAATACAGTGGTATAAAGGAGGTCTGAAGAAAGTGGGTGCAGGCATCTAGATGTACATGAGTAGTTACACTCAAACACTTTACACTTGCCTTATTATCCTCACTTTCCCAAAGACTGAGCTCACAGCTATATAACCTCAGGGAATTGGGGTTTTTTTTTTCTGTTTGCTGTAACAGCCCTTTTGGAACCATGAATTTGAATAGAAACAGACTGCAGAATACTCTCCAGAAAGAAGTGGGTACCGCATTTGAAAGTGGAGACATGTGGTCCCACCAAATGCATGAAATTATATTTTGCAGAGAACACTATGGTGTTGGGCAGGGGTTGCATTGCCATCAGGAAGTTATCAGAGTAATATAGATGCCGTGTCAGAAAAATGAATGGGAAAGAATTTTTCCATCTAGTGGACCACATGGCATCTTGCATGTTTGTAGCACAATTTATTTTTTTCTTTTGAGTGCAGGTCGCCAGTGGCATATTTGAGAGAAGCAGTTGGTTCTAATCTCACCCTTTCATTGCTAAACCCACTACTGTGCTTGTTATCAGTCGGTGCACTGGCTCATGCTTAAAGGGAATCTGAATGGCTGCCCCAGTCAATCCATTTTAAAGACAGATAGAAAGCGTGGGTCTCCAGGGCAGGCAATCCAGGAACTTCACCAAACCCTCATTTCACTTACAAACCAACACAACTCTGCACAGATGATGCCCACAGCATTACTGCTCATGCAGATCTCTGGATCTTCAAGATCATTCTCACCTGGCCTTTTGAGAGGATGTTTGTGACACTGAATATTTATGTCCTTTTCTGTGCTCATTTGAAAATAACACAGCCATCTCCTGGCTACGGGGGTGGGGAGGGGGGTGTCGGGGGTGGCTAGAAGGAAACTGTGTATTTGGTAATCAGAGCACCAGCTGGAAATTTAGTATTTATGAATTCTGATCTATCCTCATTTAACAGCAGCAGCCTTAAGGGACTGTGAAGCAAATCTGTGAGCATTATAGATCATAGCTGAATTTACGGCAGTGAAGTTAGCAGGGTGAGGCATTACTGGTTTTGGGCTCTTATTCCTCTCTTTAACCCTCCCACCCCATCTGACCCTCCAACCTTCTTAAGGGATGAATCGAGGGAGGCACCCGACTGTTTTCTTAAACAGTAGGATGGTGCAACTTGCTCTGATGGCTAGAGGCAGGGAGCTCAAGTTTCCATTGTGAGGCTCAGCTCTCAGGGACAAAAGCAGCTTCCTGTAATCACTTTTGGTCTTTTCATTTCTGAGTGTTACTCTTCAAGGGTGACTTTTTCTTGCCGAATGAATTGCTTAAAAGCGGTATCAAGCAGCTGGTCCGTAGCAGTGGGTGAGAGGCCAGTGGATGACTCTCATGTTTCCATCTCTTTGTCAATGGCTGTGAGATCATCCGTAATCCTGTTAGCCACGGTTCCCTTTGAGGGGGGGTGACTTGGACCAGGTGTGTGAGCAAGATGCTAAGCAGGTGGTCTGGAAGGTATGAATTCAGGCAGGAGGCATTAGGGGGATTCAGTTCACGTCCGTGAAACCCTGGCAAAGTCTAGCAGCAGAGAGAGAGCAGAGCTGTATTGGACAGTCCCATACAGCCTTAAATTGGCTTGGCTTGACCTGACCCTGTAATTCAAAGTGCTTATAAACCAAAGCTCCTTCTTGCCAAAGCTGGATAACTGCACACCAAGGTGGTTTATGCAGGTGGAAGACGATGCACCTTCTTCACCCAACTCACCTACCCTGTTACATCCATTGCCATCTGCACAGCTTTCCCTGGAGTTGTTTCAGTAATACAGCCAGGTCCCAAAGTCTTGCTTTGGAAGGGGAGGGCAGTGCAGAGTAGAATAGAAAGGGGCTGACTATGGGGGATTTATTAGCTGGTTCTAGAGGTGAAGGAGTCCTTAAATTGAAGTTTAGTTTAACTCCTTGATGAGCTGAAGCCTACAGCATTCCCTACCCCAAGAAATCTGGGCAGGGTCTGAGCTTAGCAAGACCCCTGCTCTTTCTCCTGAACTGGGCCAGCAGAGGAAATGTGTGTGCCTAGTGTAAGCCTAGGAGCTGGGCAGTGCGTGGGGAGTGAGCTTCATCCTTGTAAACATAGGCAACACGTGTGTGTGTGTGTGTGGGGTGGGGGGACACGTGCTCCTCCTGAGATTGGCTGCCACCAAAGACACCGCCGGCTTCTGTGGGCGGTCACCGGTCACCACCTGTCCCCCCCCCCCCCCCCGATACCGCTGCTGGTGTCTGCGGGCGGTCCCCGCTTGCCACTCCGCTCTACCCCCCGCCACCAACACCACTGCTGGCGTCTGCAGGCGGTCCCCACTCGCCACCGCTGACAACGACACTGGTGTCTGCAGGCGGTCCCTGCTTGCCGCCATGGTGCCCCCCCCCGTCGTGGGAGGCATCAGTCGTTCATGCTTGTAAAGGATACCACAGGGCATCCATTCTCTGTAGTTTCCCTTAGGGTTGGGTGCCTTCACACTGCCTCTCCTCCCCCTGAAGTTTCCAGTTTCATAGTTTCTAGGGTCGGAAGGGACCTGAGCAGATCATCTAGTCCGACCCCCTGCCATGGCAGGAAAGAGTACTGGGGTCAAA
>NW_017728917.1:1184088-1188920 GCF_001723895.1 Crocodylus porosus
TGTTGAATCCCATCCTATTCTCCTCCGCCCACCCCTGTAACCTATCTAGGTCTGACTGCAGCTTATTCCTCCCTTCTAGTGTGCCTACATCCCCCCACATCTTGGTGTCATCAGCAAATGTGAACAGGGTGCTTTTCACCCCTTCGTCCAAGTCACTGATGAAGCTGTCGAACAGTGCGGGCCCGAGGACCGAGCCCTGGGGGACCCCACTGCCCACATCCCTCCGGGTCGAAAATGACCCGCCCGCCAGTCTGAAAACAATGTGTTCTGTTGAAAAAGCTGCTGTTAAAGGCCCATTGCATTTTTACTATCATCATCCTTTTTGTTTTATTTGCATCTCAGTAGCTCCAACTGGGCCCAGTCTGAAGGCAGGGCTGTGTTTTGCTGGATGTTGCTCTGAATTAAATACCCCCTTGCTCTGTAGAACTGTTACAGCCTAGAGATGTCTCTGTATTGCTGAGATGTCTTTTGGTTCTTGGAAAAAATGTGGTTATTATAAATGAGGAAGGCTCAGGGAGGTAGAGGTGTTTTTACTATTCAGACTAGAACAAAACTGAGCCGGAAGCCCTATAGTGGCCGTACACTGTATCCAGAGCGGTAGCATCAAGGTAGCATGCACTTGTGTTCCTGGATCATTTATTTGCCATGTAGATTTTGTGAGCTATAACATTTGGGCTTCTTACACAATGCATAATTAATTTATGGAACCCATTGCCATGGGTTGTGGAGGGTTCAGAAATGGATTAGACACATTTATGGAGGATGGCTTCATCAGAGCACAACGGTTAGGGATAAGCCAGAGTAGAGATCTACCTTATAGACTAACTGAATTAGAGATGCATAAGCTTTGGTGCGTAAGAGATCTGTTCATCAGATGCTGTCAGTCATGGTTGTAACATCCCTAAATCTCTGCCTTGTTTCTTATGCTCTTTCTGTACAGCTTCCACCACCTGCCATTGTCAGACACTCGACTCAATGGACAAGCGCTTGGTCTTATCCAATGTGGTAGTTCTTACAATTTAATAAGAGACTAAAATAGTGGAGAGTCTTGTTTAAGAAGTCTAAAATCCAAGAGCAAAGAGTGGTCTGGTTCCAAGTACTGAAGTCACTGAGGTGGAGAAGAAAGGCGAAAAAAGAGGGCAGGAGGACATCACTTGTGGCCTTCTGTTCCTTTTATCTCTCTCTTTTGAATGGCCCCGGGAAGATCCTCCTGCTTGGCTTAGGGGGTGTGCAAGGTAGATGGAGAGACAGCAATTCCAGATCTGCGTTGCGGGGTCATCTGCATCGCCAGCCACGAGAAAGGGCAGGAAATTGGAGGCGCAAGACACAAACTCAGTGTATTCATCCTCTCCCCTAACAAATTCCTGGGCACTTGTGTGTGCGATTCTCTGTGGGAGCTGTGTGAATGCCACCATGCTGAAAGGAAACCTGAGGAGGGAGGAGGGGTCTGGAAGCTTTCATCTCGGCCCTGTTGCTAGAGAAACCCCTCCTTTTGTCTGTGTATGTTTGGAACAGCTGCCTCATTCAGAGCCAGGCTTTTCTCATGGAGCAGCAGATTGTATTGGCCTGGGGGAGGGGAGGAGAAGGGAAACCAACTGCAAACAAAATCATGAAAAGCACTCTTTCTCCTTCGCCGGGGTGCAAATCTGAGGATGGTGCTGGTAGGGGGAGCAGGTCCAAAGAGCAGGTCTGCACGGTATCGACTTCGGGGGAAGTGTGAAATCTCCTTTACACGCCCTCAAGTTTTGCAGTGGTGAGCGGAGACAAAAATTGCTGTCGGGCTTTTTTAAGCTTTTGGTCGAACCACTTCTGTTATTGGAGGCGAGTTTCTGTTCTCTCTTTTACTTTCAAACCTGCAGTCCCATCTCCGACAATCATGTTCGGTCACATTTTAATTCACATTTTTTTCTTTCTTTAAATATCCAAGCAGATTTTTTTTTTTTTTTTTTGAGCAGAGAAAGTTTGCTCCTGGATCTTACTTTATTGTTCTCAGTCTCTCGGTCTCTCCCACACACCGAGAGGGTTTTACTTTAATAAGCACGTCCTGGCCCTGTGACACAGGCAATTTGCATGTGAATTTTGGAACAAGGCTGCTTCATTTCAGGCAAAATGCTGGGCTTTTTGCTCAGGCAGTTTCTCTGCCTGAAATTGTGCTTAAATAAGGCATGCGAGACTTGTCATTTTTTAGTATTTTGAAGCAGGTTTGCGGGTTCTAATGTACCATTGGTTTTTCCCTACGCTCCTATTTGGGCTAGGATCATTCCTGTGGAGATCCTGGCATCTTCTACTGGTCTTTTAAAGGGCCGGACTGTGAGCATCTCACTCACTCCAGTAAGCCATTGCCTAGGCTGTGTTGTGACAAGCAAAAAGGGGTGCGGTTTTCAGTTGAGTAGCCTAATACAGCTGGAAAGCCCCGTTATGATGCAGGCTAGCCAGTTTGAAGCCATGTTAGTTAGCCTGGACAGGAGCAGCTATAAATGTACTACCAGCTAACATTTTAATAGGGCTTTCCAGCTGCCTCTAGTTCAAAAAATAGACCCTCTCTGTTTATCAGGATAGACAGGAGGACACTGACAGGGGATTTAATAGCAGCCTTCAACTACCTGAAGAGGGGTTGGAAAGGGGATGGAGCTGGGCTGTTCTCAGCGGTGGCAGATGACAGAACAAGGAGCCATGGGCTCAAGTTGCAGCAAGGGAAGTGATATTAGATATTAGGAAGAATTGTCTCACCAGGAGGGGAGTAAAACACTGGGACAGGGTACCCAGAGAGGTGGTGGAAGCTCCATCCTTGGAGGTTTTTAAGACCTGCCTGGACAAAGCTTTGGCTGGGATGATCTAGCTGGGGCTGGTCCTGCCTTGAGCCGAGGGTTGGACTAGATGTGACCTCCTGAGGTCCCTGCCAACCCTAACTTTCTATGATTCTGTGATGGTGTCTACCTGACAATCTGGCCCCAGCGTTTGGGAATATTGGCTTGTCCTAATAGGGAAATGTCCATTGCAGTGGTGCTCATATCTCGTTTCCCTACAGTTCATCAAGAAAATGTGGGGGTGGCAGAAGAGGAAAGCGAAAAGAAAAGAAACCATGAGCTCCAGGCTCTCTGGGGGAGGTCTGTGGGGAGTTGGCTGTTTGACAGTATCTAAGGCCAGCATTAACATGTCAATGCATTGCCAACAGCAACGTGGTTTTTTTCAAGACTGTCCTGCTGTGGAAAGTTGCTGGGTAGACAGCTCAGAAGAATGGAGCTGGACAGGTCCAAACAGCAGCTGTGCAGATGGTATGTACTCTGTGCTGGCCTGCTGATATTTAGGAAATTGGGCACTAATTCGAATATTTGCCCATCTCTAGGTTAGCCTCATAAATCTAGTGAGTCGGGACTGAAGGGTTTTTTTAGATACTGGAGGCGTGAATGGATTCCTCTCTGAAAGGACTGAATGTCTGATCTGGAAAGCAATTGGGTATGTTCCTCCATTGGTAAGGTAACTCTGACTTTTCTTATGTTAAACTGATGTATCTATCTGGTTGTGTTACTTTTGATATAATTTTCAGACCAGGATTTGCCCTGAGCCACTTTATCCATTTTTAAATATGTGGTATTATTCACTCAGATACAATACATAGCTACACTCTGCCTCTTTACACCTGTTGCTGATGCTCTGCTGGGTCAGTTAACGAATCTAAGATACTTTGAGGCCTAGCTCTGAACTTTTATCCCAAATCTGAAGCAAATCCAAAGAAAAACGTGCTATTTGAGTTGTAAGACAGTTTGGGAAACTGCCCTTGTTCCCCTTTTTTATGCAGCATATCTCTGCTCTTGCGGTCCCTAGCCCAGGTGGAGACAGGAACCATTGAAAATCTCCAAAGAGCTTGGCCTTTTTCAATATTAATCTCAACTGCATGTATTTCAGACTTTCCAAGTGCTGACCAGAATCTGGGTCAGTTTGCACCTTGTGGCTAGGTACAGACAGTCAAAAAGCCCAAGGCTGAATAGATTCAGACTTTGTAGGTTAGTCTAAGATGCACAGATTAAATTGAAACAGAAGTGAACAGACATTTACCTTGAGTCAGTAAGTGCAGCCACCTGCCTGCAGTGGCTCAGGCCAGAAGCCAGGAGGCACTATAGCACAGCTCTCTGGCTGTGTGTTCACTTCCTCTTCCTGCTGCCTTCACAGTCTCTGCGATCTGCAGTCCAGGACTATAGCAGCAGGGCTCTGCAGGGTTGTTCATCACTTCCTCTTCCTGTTTCCTGGTGCCTCTGGGATCTGTAGTCCACAGTTGCAGCCAGCAATAAGTTTGAGTGGGGGAAGGGGGGTTTCACCTTGTCCCTAGCCCCAGACCCCAACTGGGATTTGCCTGGCTAGGGGGCAGTCCCCCCTGTAGACAGGGCTGCATCCCCAGCCAAACTTACCCCTCCCTGCCTTGTCAGCCAGTCCTCACTGCTCCACTTAGGGAGCAGAGGGGCAGATCCAGCCCTGCTCTCTGGACAGCCCAGCCAAGCCCAGGGCTGGGAAGTAATCTGACTTCTGATACAGCTGCTTGCAGCTAGTAAGTCTGTTGTGGTAGAAGGGGAGGGGGGAGGGAAGGGACATGGGGGGAGGCAGACCAACACCTCCCATGATGAAGGAGGGAGTGGGGCAGGGGCAGACACGGCCCAGCTGGGGCATGGCGGGGCATGGGACAGAGCTGTGGCTTATCTGGAGGTGGAGGAGGGGAGCAGGAGGAGGGGAGCTGATGCATGCACCCCGGGAGGGGACAGGAGGAGGCGTGTGCCCCCAGATCTGTGCAGGGTGGGGTGGGGTGGGGCGGACAGGTTGCAGCTGCAGACTGGAGATGG
>NW_017728917.1:1188931-1234685 GCF_001723895.1 Crocodylus porosus
CTTTGGCTGGGATGATCTAGCTGGGGCTGGTCCTGCCTTGAGCCGAGGGTTGGACTAGATGTGACCTCCTGAGGTCCCTGCCAACCCTAACTTTCTATGATTCTGTGATGGTGTCTACCTGACAATCTGGCCCCAGCGTTTGGGAATATTGGCTTGTCCTAATAGGGAAATGTCCATTGCAGTGGTGCTCATATCTCGTTTCCCTACAGTTCATCAAGAAAATGTGGGGGTGGCAGAAGAGGAAAGCGAAAAGAAAAGAAACCATGAGCTCCAGGCTCTCTGGGGGAGGTCTGTGGGGAGTTGGCTGTTTGACAGTATCTAAGGCCAGCATTAACATGTCAATGCATTGCCAACAGCAACGTGGTTTTTTTCAAGACTGTCCTGCTGTGGAAAGTTGCTGGGTAGACAGCTCAGAAGAATGGAGCTGGACAGGTCCAAACAGCAGCTGTGCAGATGGTATGTACTCTGTGCTGGCCTGCTGATATTTAGGAAATTGGGCACTAATTCGAATATTTGCCCATCTCTAGGTTAGCCTCATAAATCTAGTGAGTCGGGACTGAAGGGTTTTTTTAGATACTGGAGGCGTGAATGGATTCCTCTCTGAAAGGACTGAATGTCTGATCTGGAAAGCAATTGGGTATGTTCCTCCATTGGTAAGGTAACTCTGACTTTTCTTATGTTAAACTGATGTATCTATCTGGTTGTGTTACTTTTGATATAATTTTCAGACCAGGATTTGCCCTGAGCCACTTTATCCATTTTTAAATATGTGGTATTATTCACTCAGATACAATACATAGCTACACTCTGCCTCTTTACACCTGTTGCTGATGCTCTGCTGGGTCAGTTAACGAATCTAAGATACTTTGAGGCCTAGCTCTGAACTTTTATCCCAAATCTGAAGCAAATCCAAAGAAAAACGTGCTATTTGAGTTGTAAGACAGTTTGGGAAACTGCCCTTGTTCCCCTTTTTTATGCAGCATATCTCTGCTCTTGCGGTCCCTAGCCCAGGTGGAGACAGGAACCATTGAAAATCTCCAAAGAGCTTGGCCTTTTTCAATATTAATCTCAACTGCATGTATTTCAGACTTTCCAAGTGCTGACCAGAATCTGGGTCAGTTTGCACCTTGTGGCTAGGTACAGACAGTCAAAAAGCCCAAGGCTGAATAGATTCAGACTTTGTAGGTTAGTCTAAGATGCACAGATTAAATTGAAACAGAAGTGAACAGACATTTACCTTGAGTCAGTAAGTGCAGCCACCTGCCTGCAGTGGCTCAGGCCAGAAGCCAGGAGGCACTATAGCACAGCTCTCTGGCTGTGTGTTCACTTCCTCTTCCTGCTGCCTTCACAGTCTCTGCGATCTGCAGTCCAGGACTATAGCAGCAGGGCTCTGCAGGGTTGTTCATCACTTCCTCTTCCTGTTTCCTGGTGCCTCTGGGATCTGTAGTCCACAGTTGCAGCCAGCAATAAGTTTGAGTGGGGGAAGGGGGGTTTCACCTTGTCCCTAGCCCCAGACCCCAACTGGGATTTGCCTGGCTAGGGGGCAGTCCCCCCTGTAGACAGGGCTGCATCCCCAGCCAAACTTACCCCTCCCTGCCTTGTCAGCCAGTCCTCACTGCTCCACTTAGGGAGCAGAGGGGCAGATCCAGCCCTGCTCTCTGGACAGCCCAGCCAAGCCCAGGGCTGGGAAGTAATCTGACTTCTGATACAGCTGCTTGCAGCTAGTAAGTCTGTTGTGGTAGAAGGGGAGGGGGGAGGGAAGGGACATGGGGGGAGGCAGACCAACACCTCCCATGATGAAGGAGGGAGTGGGGCAGGGGCAGACACGGCCCAGCTGGGGCATGGCGGGGCATGGGACAGAGCTGTGGCTTATCTGGAGGTGGAGGAGGGGAGCAGGAGGAGGGGAGCTGATGCATGCACCCCGGGAGGGGACAGGAGGAGGCGTGTGCCCCCAGATCTGTGCAGGGTGGGGTGGGGTGGGGCGGACAGGTTGCAGCTGCAGACTGGAGATGGGGCTGTGCCAAGCTGTTCTCGGCAGGGGCTGGGCTTAGGGCAGGCAGCAGCTTTGCTGGGAGGGAGCTACTGGGGGGGCTGCAGTTGCCCCAAACTTCACCATAGCTCCCCATCGCAGCGCCACCATACCTGCCCTGAGCCCAGCCCACACTGAGAAGAGCCCTGTGCAACCTCAGCTCCAGTCCGCAGCTGCAGCCCTCCCACCCTGCCTGTACAGATCTGGGGTCACACCCCCCCTCCCCATGCCCTCCTGGGGTAAATGCAGCAGTAGGAGCTGCCCCACCCACACCCCCCAGACAAGCTGTGGCTCTGTCCTGTGTCTGCCCCTGCCCCACTCCCCCCCCTCACTGTGTGGGACGTTGATCTGTCCCTCCATGCCCATTACCTCCCCCCTCCCCTTCCTGCTCCCCTTCCACTACAACAGACTTACCAGCTGCATGCTGTTAAGCTGCCGGGCTGTGTACCTCACTGTGTGCATGCTGCATTGTGGGTACATGCATGCATGGTCATTTATTAGCCAAATTATCCACTGCATTGGGCTGGTTTTCAATACAGCCAATTTTCTTTATATCATGCTAATCTGATATCGTACCTATGTATCAGTGCACCTCTACTGGAAAGCATGCGGGGATGCGGGGGGACTCTGATTTAAATTGAACAAGGAAGAGGTCCAGGGCAGAATTTTCAGAAACAAGTTTGACTCAGATCAGTTAAGTCTGATACTGCATTCAACCAGGTTTATCTTAAACCAGTTTCAGCCATTTTGAAACTGGTTTATGTGCACTGAGTTTCTGTTCTGTTACAGGTTTAAACCAGTTTCTGATCTTTTAAATTGGTTTATGTGTAATTTCTGTCCCTAGCCTGTAAGCTTTGCTCTTTGTTAGCATGTGTTGGCAGATTGTTCACTGTATACCTTCCAGTCAAATCTTTTATATTTAATATGGAATTTAAGCTCTCTTCTTCTGTTTACGGTTTAACCTTGCATTGATGAACTGTCAGATTTCTGAGAGGCATTGGGAATCAACTGCGGCACTGGTCTTTTCTCTAGCTGAAGTTGAAGAAAGCTGCAGGTGCTCTGTGCCTGTGAAAATCAGACCCTATATATAATGTGTATCATATATAGACGTATTTTCCCCTTGAGATCTTTCTGCAACTCTGGAGCAGTCTTCTTTAACTTAGCATCAGTCGGCCGCCTTCAGCAACTAGCATTGCAAAGCTCTTTATCCTAATAGCGGATGTATTCTAAGTGACTGTAAATTGTCGTGTTCATTGTAAGAGGAGCTATGCCTAATGTTATGAAGGGTGGCAGTGAAAGGGGTTGCTGTCCATGTGTAGCTTTGTGTTGTCGAAGAAACCTAGCGGTGTTGTGCTGCAAATCTACTATGTGTAATTGGAGCACATTCTGGTGTTTAGATTTGCATTACAAAGATCGATAATCGTTGAGCCAACATAAGCCATAATGATTGGCCTGGGGCCAGTAAGGTGCTTAGGCCTGCAAGGTACCTCCTGAGTCATCAAGTCCAGCTCCCACCATTGTAATCGCTACAAACATATAATCTCTTTCAGCTACATATTGGGCTTCATTTTGAAAGGTAGTTTACAAGGCGCTGCAGCGATTGGAAGGCTGTTCTACAACCTCAGTGCTCTGATGTTTAGGAGCCTTCTTCTTGTTCCTATCTGTAATGCATTCACGGCCAGTTAGACCCCATTGTTCTTGTGCCAACATTGACCTTGAGCTTAAATAGCTCTGCTCCTTCTCTGATGTTTATCCCTTTGATGATACAGTACACAATTTTTAAAATGCTTTTAGTTTATTGGAAACTTGGGTGCAAAATGTAGGTTTCCCATCTTGTTACCAGCTTGCAAATATTCATATACCAGTTTGTTACTGTAATGTGGTAGCTCTGGGCTGCTCAGACTTTGTTTTAACATTGCTTGTGAGGTCTAGGTGGCATACACTGGTTGCATGTCATAGGGATGTTCATCAGTGCTCAGCAGCGCACTTGGTGAAGTTTCCGTATGTCATTTCACATGGAACTGACTTCTTGCTAAATATGCCACATCATTGAAACACTTGTTTTAGCATTGTAAGGAATTTGCAAAGTCATGGAAATAAAATATTGAGCCAAGTCGTTGTCTTTGCTCATAGGAATGGAGGGACTTAAGAGGAGTGGAGCTGCTCTTTCTCCAGCTCTGCACCTTGAGGAGTAAGACTAGCAGGACTGTTGCCTCCCTGCACTTTAAGCCGTTTCTCAGGGGATGTGCTGCTGGGGTTGGGGGAAAATGCTGGGGGTGTCAGAAGCCTAGGTTTTTATCAGTCGTGGGGGGTCTACCTGATTGTTGGTGTATTCAGGAGATTTTTTTTTGTTGGGGGGGCAGAGGCAGGGGGTTATCATGTCTGTAATACCCAGGCCTTAGCCTCTGCACAATCCAGGACTAGGGGACTGAAGCAGCTGACAGCAGGGAAAATTTGTTGCTTGAAAAGGCAAAAGGCTTCTCTACCTTGACCTATTAGCTGTTTTGTGTCATTGTTGGTTTCCCATTAGTGGCAGTACAGTACGCATGCTTTCATGCTCAGTATTTTAGTGGTAAGAGCTATGTTTGTCTTTAGTGCTATTTGGATTGAGCTCCTTCAGCTTCAGCTGCCATGCTGTCCATAGCCAGCTCCTGCCTGTTTGTTTCTTCAGAAGTCATTAGCTTCCACTCCCTCCGTTGTCCCCAGATGAAGAGATTTGGCGTGAATGGCAGACATCTCTTTAGGAGAATCCTTTCTACACAATCTGTATTTTTTACTGAACCTCCACAGAATCTGCTCTTCCCTTTGGGTGGAAATGTGCATGCCTGAAAGGAGATAAAACCCTCTGGTCGGCCACACCCATACTCAGCCATTTCCATGCTACTCAAAAGCCTTTTTTGGGTTTCTAGTTATGTGCTTCATAAAATGGGAAATTCTTGTAGTATATAACATAAAATAACATATGCTTTTCAAAATGGTAATGGGCTTTGAGACAGGACTTGGGCAAAACAACGGGATTGCAAATTTGAAATCCATTTAAAATTAAAACTATTAATAAGTCAGTCCTGATCATGATCTGTAGCCAAAGGCCAAAGTCCTTTGTCTATCTACAAAATGGATGTACCCAAGGTAAACATCACTTTACTACTTCCTTGCTCATATGCTTCGGCATGGGGGGAATCACCTCTTTATTCCAGTTCATTCTCCATGTCCAGGCTTCAGTCTCTTTTTTGAGACTTCAGTTAGCACCAGAGGAACTGGTCCCGCCTGCTTCTGGACAAGAGAATCAGAAGTGGGAAATCTGGTCTCTGAACTAGTCGTCTACTGAAGCTATAACAGGCTGTTTTTCACAGGTGCCATTCGTTTTCATCGCAGCGGTGGCTGGCCAGAGGCTATAACTATGGGACCTGGCACCTCGGCTATGTCCATAGCAGAAAATGTAAATGAATGAATCCATGTAGATGGAGAATTTCGTGGCACGGGCATGAATCCATTATGAACTGATATTCTATCATATTTTACAAAGGCCAAGTCATCAGACAGTATCTAGTTTCAAGTCCTACAAAGCTGGGTTAGAGGTACATTATCATTGTGAAAATGAAAGGCTCTGCAGCCCATGTCAATACCCTGATACAAAATCAGAGATTTGGTTACTTTTAGACCGTGTCGCTGTCGGCCCTGTAATCTGTCTTGAGCTTTATTTTTTTTTTCATCATTTTGCCAAGAGTATAGGTTTTCCCCATTGCTCCCGCCACATCAGTCCAAAAGAGGAAATAATCAGTCTTGCTTTTTCTCCTTCTGCCTTTGCATTTAAAATAACAACAGAACTACTTCCACTGGAAATGACTTTCCTATAAACAACGCCATACAAACCAGGCAGAAAATGTATGGTGAAAGAAATGTGATGCAAAAAGCTTTTTGTCTTTTTTTGTTTGTAGAAGGGCTCATGTTGTTTTTCTTGCGGTTGTTTCTGAGTGTCGTCATGATAAGGACAATACTGTGAGTAATCATGTAACCAGATAGCATTGGAAACTTGACCAGATAAAAAAATTTTGATCCCTGCTTTTGGCAAATGCCTGCCAAACCTCCTACAGTACTTCTGTTGTGTCTGTTGAAGTCCATCCTGTTTTCTGTAAATTGTTGGATGCTGTAATTGTTGTGTGTGTGCACGCGCGTGTGTATGTGTGTGTTTATGCAAGTCGATTTGTGGTATTTGTGGTTACCTCCTAAATGATGTTTATTAGAGGCCAGTTTGGGAATCCTTATTAGTGAGAACTGACTGCAGTCTGGGAAGGTCCTTGTTTTTATACTTGCAGAGAATAGTCCCAGTGAACTGTCGACATTCAAATGCTATATGATGGACTCTGAGCTCAGCACTTGAAGTAAAGTTGACATCCAGAAGTGCAGATACCTTATCCCTCTTGATCAACCCTTTGAGTCTGTGTATTTGGCCTGAAAACGTCCCTGTTGCAGCTTCCCTGTGTGGGATTCCAGTTGGGACCCGTTCTTCACAATTTCACCTGCTTTTAGCTTCTGTAGTAGCACTTAAGAAGTCACTGGTCAGCAAAGCTTTCACAGGCCCCTTCTTTAATTTCATTTAACTGTTACATTGTTCTCATTCTCCCTTATAAATAAGGGTCATTATTATCATTAGGAGCATTTGGTTATAACATTGCCATTTTAATTGTATTTCACATGCATGCTTCCTTTGAGTTGGAATTTCATTTAAACCTTGAAATGGAGGACCAAAGCAGACTCCAGGCTAGCTGTGATGGGATTTCATTAGGTTTTAGTGGCCCACCCAGAAGCCTTGGCAGATGCATGTGTAGGTGAGAGATCAAAATCCATCCCTGGTTCTGGAGCTTAGCTGCCTGCTGGATCCTACTTCTCTCTAATGGACAAAACAACCGTTTCCTCTTCCACTGGTTCTGGAGCGTTGTGCTGCCACGCAGCGTATAATTACTGATTTTTTTTAAATCACCCCAGGAGAAAAGATAAGGTCAGGGGGTTTACGAATCCTAGACATTTTCTTTCGTGCTGAGAAAGGAAACCTGCATGCCTCCAGTAATAGTGGTAGATGAGG
Source organism: Crocodylus porosus (assembly GCF_001723895.1). Classification (NCBI taxonomy): domain Eukaryota; kingdom Metazoa; phylum Chordata; order Crocodylia; family Crocodylidae; genus Crocodylus; species Crocodylus porosus. The sequence continues at coordinate 1,196,044 of NW_017728917.1, forward strand.
AAGTAGGTATGAGGTAGGTCCACTAACCCCTGTATAGTGGACACAGCCACTGCTGACAGTTCAGTTGTTTGTAGGCCTTTCTTTGTTATCTCTGAGCATCACTCCTTGTGCTTTCCATGGACTCTGTTTAGGCAAGCCCCCCCGCAAGTCATTTGTATACTGGACCTGTTTCTTATCCAAATATCTTCTAGAGATGCACTTTTTCCGTGGCACAGATGCATTCAGGTGAATCCATCCTATCCAGTTATGAACAACAAAACATGGTATTTAGATATGATTCCTTCCCTGGGTCTCCTCCACTTCTCTGCCTTCCAGGGTTTAACCTTTGGGGGCAGTGGCCACCTTGATATTGGCATAACAGTGAGAGTATAATTCAAACCAGACTGGACAGACTTAAAACTTTAGTAAATCCTCTGTAGCCCACAGGACTGACACAATGCACACTTTCTGACTAGGAGCTTGGTTGTTTGCCAAAAATAGGTATAACGATTCCCAACTGGTATAAATAAGAGTACTTATGGTGATCTTCAGAAAAGGAATGTGGGTTCATGCCAGTGGCTTTTTGTTTTCCTGGGGGGATAAGCAGTAGGGCTGTGTGAAGCTTCAGTCCCTGATTCGAATCGGTGGAGATTCGCCCTGATTTGGTGGCCGAATCTCCGAATCTGAATCGAATCAGGAGACCCATTAATTTCTCTGAATCAAACTGGAACCCTCCAAATTGATTTGGAGAGATTTGGAAAGATTCGGCGATTTGGACATAGACACAGCTTGAAATGTTTTTTCTACATATCTCTAGGTAGCAGGCGGCTCATGAATGCTGCAATGCTGGGGTGGATGCAGAAGCGCAGAGAGCTCCTCAGCGTGCTTGGAAGCAGACCTAGAAGTGGACCAGAAGTGCTTCCAGGTCCACCAGGGAGCATGCAGGGGGTCCCCCCGCACCCCTCCGGCTTGGCAACTTCTGGGTCTGGGGGGGCACCTGCGGTCTCTCTGTAGCCAGTCGCTGAGCTGGGGGGACGTGAGGGGCCCTCGTGTGCACTTGGCAGAGGACCCAGAAGTGGACCAGAAGTACTTCTGGTCCACTACCAGCTTCGCTGCTGAGCACACAGGGCGCCTCCCCCTGACCCACGCTCCTGTGGGACACTCCATCCACCCCAGCATTGCAGTGTTCACAAGCCCCGCCTGGTACCTCAGGGTATGTAGAAACAACATTTAATGCTGTGTCTATGGCCGAATCACTTATTCTCTGAATCAGCATCGAATCTTCAGGTTTGGATTTGGCCGAATTGAATCGGGGACAGTGATCTGAATCAATGAATCGAATCGCTATCCCTGATTCGGGCCGAATCCAAATCCAGCATGGCCCATTTTGCACACCCCTAATAAGCAAGTTACTGAGTGAGGTGAAACTGGAGTGGGAGAAAACTCAGGATTTGGAGACAAGAATGGCAAACAGCAAATGGTGGCTGGAGTGCCCATCCCAGGGACTCCCTCCTGATCCCTCTAGCACGTTCCCTAGGCAGCGAGCACAGAGGGAAGAAGGCTTTCCTGTATGTCTGTATATCGCTATATCTATCCATATCTATATCTACATCTACATCTGTATATCTATAGATGTAAATACCTATGCCTGCACATAGATATCTCTTTTTGTTCTTTTTTGTTGTTATCTGAAAAGGCTACTTAAGAACTACCAGTCATGTCATTTGAAATGAGGGCGACTCTTTAATGCAGGCAAAAAGTAACTATGGAATCAGGAAAGTAACAATGAAGGCTCCCGCTGACGTTTTGTTCGAGTGAGTGACTTGCAGAAACCTCTAGAGCACTAAATGCCGTCTCTTTGTGTGTTATTGCCTCTGTCTTCTGCATTAGAGATGTCATGAACCCTCAATTTTATTTTCTACAGCAAACCTTTTCCCACTTGCAATGCACCAACTGCTCTTGGGGTCAGTGGCCGTGTCCATTTATTAGCATGACTGCTCGGAGCGGAGTGCCTTTTGGGTCACAATTAGCTGGCTGTTTGTGTCTAGCAAGACTGGCCTTTGCTTTTGTATACTCAGATGGAACTGGCCTGAGTGAACTTCTGGAAGAAAACTTAAAAATGCCACTGTCGTGTTATTAGAACAGGGAGAATGAAGGTGTTTCTGGTGTTGAAGGGCAAAACTGCACTTGCCTACCATTCCTACCAAGTGAGGAATCTCCTTCTTTGTTATTCACCTCCTTGGGACCCAGTTCCAGTTTTACACTCTCTTCACCCCAGGGACTACTGCTCCTACCTAGCATTTCCATAGATTGAAGTTGCCTGTAAGAGGCCAGCTTCCCTTCCTGTACTGACATTGGCCAATGCGCAGGAAGAAAGATGCTGGAAATAAGGGGCTACGGGAGGGAAAGCCTAGAGCCATACCACTCCTGAGATAGGCCATTAGCTTTGTGTCACAGTGCAAGCCAAACCTTTGCCAGTGGTGTGGGAGGGTGGTCATCCCACAGGCTGCACTGTATTTCTGTGTTAGTCTGAGCTGCAGAGAGTGACCTCTGTAAGGAGAAACCCTGGTGCCAGAATAAAGACTCAGTGAACTACAGGTGCCCAAATCCCCAAAGGAATAAGCAGCAGTAAGAAACTGAACAGCTGGGAGATGTCCTATCAAAGCTATTCATAGGGCAGTGCAATGTTCCTGTTAAGGGGTGTTAGAGTAGCCACTGTGGGTCGTAATCCACTGCATGGGGGGCAGCTAACAAAGAAGGACCAGTGATTATGTTAAAAAATATCCATCACATTTGCTCAGCAAAGCAGAGCTGTTGCGACTCCTGCATTAGCACCAGCAGGAAGGGGAATATAAAATCCAGATGGGATTTAATGAAATCGCCACTGACCTTGTGTGGGAAGGAAACTGTTGTCAGCAGGGGAATGCAAAGGCTTTACAAATGTTTCGTTATGAAACTGGGGCCTTTGTATCTTGCAAGGATACAGCAGTGATTTTTAGGCCGCTTTATTCAAAGGCAATTACTCTTGGCTGCCCTCTGCTTCAGTGAATGCTGTCATTAACCCTTGAGAAAAATGTCTTGTGAAAAATGCTTGGCTTCAAAAGCAGGCAAATAGCAGCAATATAATACGTCAGAAAGAACGTATCTAAGGGAACTGTGCCTTTTCAGCCTGTGATCTAGTTAGATGGCACTAACCTAGATGGCTTGGACCTTGTTATCCTTGGAGGCCTTAAAGAAAAAAACCCAGGAAGCTGTAAGTAGTACCTGAGCAGGGAGTCCTACATTATACCATGGGTGCTAAAGTGCAATCTTTTGGATAAAATTAAAAAAAAAAAGTGCTTCTTTGCTCATAAAATGGTCCATTCACTCAGAAGATTTGGCTTTTTAGCTCCTGTGTCCTGAGACAAACTAGGATAAACCAGGATAAAGTGCGTCAGGTTTCCATTTCTGTTGTCCTGAGACAAACCCTAAGAAAGTTCACAGGGTAAGAAGCGCTAACAGTTTGTTCTTGAGGACTCTTAAAGTGCATCTGAATGGCTGTTTTGGGACTGTTCCAAGTTCTCCATTTCAATCATAGCATCATAGAAAATGAGGGCTGGAAGGGACCTCTCGAAGTCATCTAGTTCAGGCCCCTGCTCAAGGCAGGACCACCCCCAACTAGATCATCCCAGCCAAAGCTTTGTCCAGCCGGGTCTTAAACACCTCCAAGGATGGAGCTTCCACCACCTCTCTGGGTGACCTGCTCCAGTGTTTTACTCCCCTCCTAGTGAGACGTTCTTCCTAATATCAAAACTAAACTTCTCTTGCTGTAACTTGTGACTGTTGCTCCTTGATCTGTCATCTGCCGCTGGTGAGAACAGTTGCCTCTTTTGAACCCCGCTTCAGGTAGTTGAAGGCTGCTGTTAAATCCCCTCTCAGTCTCCTTTACTCCAGACTAAATAAGCCCAGTTCCCTCAGCCTCTTCTCATAAGTCATGTCCCCCAGCCACCTCACCATTTTTGTTGCCCTCTCCTGACTCTTCTCCAAAGGATTTGTCCACATTCATTCTGTAGTGGGGGGCCCAAAACTGAACACAATACTCCAGATTTGGCCTCGCCAGTGATGAATAGAGGAGAATAATCACTTCCCTTGACCTGCTGGCAGCACTCCTACCAATGCAGACCAGTATGCCATTAGCTTTTTTGGCAACACTATTGGCTCATATCCAGCTTATTGTCCACTGTAACCCACAGGTCCTTTTCTGCCGAGCTGCTGCCCAGCCAGTCAGCCCCCAGCCTGTCCCGAGGCATGGGATTGTTCTGCCCCAAGAGCAGGACTTTGCACTTGTCGTTGTTGAACCTCATGAGATTTCTTTTGGTCCAATCCTCCAATTTGTCTAGGTCACTCTGAATCCTAGCCCTACCCTCCAGCATATCTCCTACTCCCTGCAGCGTGGTGTCATCTGCAAACTTGCTGAGGGTGCGCTCTATGCCCTCTCCCAGGTCGTTGATGAAGACATTGAACAAAAGTGGCCCCAGGACCGACCCCTGGGGCATTCTACTTGATGCCAGCTGCCGACTAGACATCAAGCCATCGATTACTACCCTCTGAGCCCGATGCTCCAGCCAGTTTTCTGTCTACCTTACAGTCCGTTCATCCAGCCCATACTTCCTTAGCTTGCCTGTGAGAATGCTGTGGGTGACTATATCAAAAGCCTTGCTAAAATCAAGGTATATCACATCCACTGGTCTTCTCGCATCCACAGAGCCAGCCATAGAAAGTAGTTAGGTTGGTCAGGCATGATGTGCCCTTGGTGAATCCATGCTGACTCTTCCTGATCACCCTCTTTCCCCCCAAGTGCTTAGAAATGGATTCTTTGAGGATTTGTTCAGTGCCTTTTCCAGCCTTTAATTTGCTGTTCTTTATCCTTCTGCAGCTATTAAGCTGTTTTATTTCATTGCAAATGAGGTGTCTCTGCTATAACTTGTGTGCCTTAAATGAACTCCTCATTTGGTACATCTCAGTATGTTTCGCATCTGGGACCTGAGCTGGGGATCCTGTCTTCAGAGGCAGCAGATGCACTAGGTAAGTCACAAGGGATCACTTCTGGCTCTGCATCTTCTCCCTGGCTGAGGGAAAGACTGTGCTGAGCTCCCCTTAGCTAGGAGTTACTCCATACCTCTGGCCCTAGGGAATCTGTGTTTCTGATCGCTGTTTGTAGCATTGCTGGGTTTACAGAGCAGATGCAAGGCAGAACTGAGAGATGAGAAACTTGGATAGCACAGGAGATGGCTGGGCAGGCAACTCCATCAGGAGCTGGAGATGGCATTCGTGTCTGACTGACTGAATGATACTTGTTAGGTCTGAGGCCTCTGTAAGTTTTAATTTGTGCCCAGTGTCTGTATGACCTTGCTAGACTCTTATCAAGGTGAGAGCTTTTGCAGCTGAAGTAGTAACTCTTGTTTGGTTGGAATCAGTACTGCAGCCCTTGGGGCATATATTATGCTCTGAATTTTTTGCCTTTGCTCCCCAGTAGCCCACCATTTAGCAGCTGGCTATGCTGAATCTGAATTTCCCGATTCCATTTTTCTGAATTTCCAAATCTGAATTCATGATTTTCAATAACAATGGTTATCCACGTTCAGTTGTACAAAAGCTTGCAGTGAATCGAACTTGTCATCTTAAAGGGTGGTGCTGTGACAGTGACACAGCAGAATGAATCAACCCGAGTGAAAGCTGTTTGAAAACCCTCTTGCAGTCTAATTCCACCTAGCCCTGTTAATAATGTGTGCTAGCAAATATGACCATTTAATGTAGGGTACCTACAACTGACCTGCACTAACAAGCTCACTTCTCTATGTAGTGCCATGAGGATCCTGAAAAAAGCCAACTGCTTTGCTCTGGGCCACTTTTTCTACTTTTCAGTGTGTTCATTATTTTCAAGGAGCCTCTACCTTTTAGGTGACCTTCACTCAGCCTGCAGCCTCCAGTTCCATTATTGCAATCATTACATTAACTGATAACGAGATTGCTGCAGGTGTCCTTGTTCTTGCACATACTTTGCAGCTCTCAGAGTTCACCTGCTGGGCTCTCAAGATGGTTCAGGCTTGTAAGACATTTGTAAGCTAAAATGATATTGAAAAAGATCAAACTTTCTGGTTGTCACCATGGCCATTATAGTATCCTCAAGACAGAACTCACAAGAATTGTAATGGTTTGAAAATTGTCCATAAAGCCATGAAGAGGAAGTTAATCTCTCAATGGTAGACAGCATAGTTGGGAGGCTTTTGTAATTTCTGTCTGTTCTTTGGAGTATTTTTTAAGATCTGTGCTCAGTCCAACAAGTAGTTTCAAATAATAATTTCCATCCACAGTTAAGTGGTTTTCTGCTTGCATTTCAAAACTGTTTTGACTGATTACCTACTTCCAGCTTGATAATCTTGCAAAAAGATCCTTTTCTTGTATTTTCTGAGAGGTGTTCTAGACTTTCTAAAGCCAGGTCTGCCTCTCTCCTGGGGTTGCCCCTTCTACATAGAAGGGACATTTTCTAAGGAAATGTGTAATATGCTTGTACCGATAGGCCCTGTTTGTAATACAGTTGGTCCATACAGTACACGGATATTAAACTGGCCTAGATGTGGGGCAGGGGATGGTGCATGAGTAGTAGTGGCAGCAGCATGGGGATTAATACAGCTGTTAATTACCCGGTCACTTATGCATATCCCCAGCAGGGATCCATAGCCAGGAATTTGGCAGCAAGCCCTGCCTGCCCGCTCCACCCCTGAATTCCCAGACTCTCACCTGACCCACAGGCTAGGTGAAATGACTCCTCAGCCTGGATCTGACCCATGGGTTGTGTCTTTGACACCCTTTATGTGGCGTATAGGGCTAGGGACAGACATTACACATAAACCGGTTTAAGTGATCAGAAACTGGTTTAAACCTGTAACAGAACAGACATTCAGTGCACATAACCCAGTCTGAAAATGTCTGAAACTGGTTTGAGGTAAACCTGGTTGAATGTAGTATCAGTCTTAACTGATTTGGCTCAAACTGGTTTATGCAATGTCTATCCTAGACCCCTTCCTGGTTTAAGTTAAATCAGAGATTCCCAGCATCCCAGCATGTTCACTGGTTTGGGCGGGGCTCTCTGATCCACAGCTAGACCCCATCTCTAGCTGGAGCAGGGGTGGGGTGTGGTCAGACGCTGGCTTGCCATGGCCCCTGAGGCAAATTCCTCCCTCCGGCCCCTCTCCCCCCTGCTGGCAAACCTTGCGGACCTCCACGGCTTCAGGCAGCCAGGCTGAGACAGAGTTAATTCCTCCCTCTGTCCAGCTTGCCTGCAACCAGGGAGGGTATTAATTCCACAGTGGTGCTGGAGTGGGGGCAGGGGCGGGAGCCGGGGAGGAGAGGCAAGATCTGCATCTGTGAGCCCAGAGCTAAGACCTGCAGGACCAGACTGAGAGGTGGCAAGTGTTGGCAAAAGACCTGACAATCATCACACACGTGCTGGAGATGGAGTTAAGGGAAGTTGCAGACAGCTTCTGGCTGAAAGTTGCAGACCAAAGAATGCAGGGAGCTACATTTACATTATAAAGCAGAACCTATAAAACTTAAACAAAGCCTTTCTGAATGCCTGACTGTAAGGAGACACTCTGCCCTCAGGATTAGTAAAACTTATGCAAGGCTTTCTCTTGTCTTCCTGCTTTACATTTTAAGTTAGACAAAGTTGTGTTTGCTGTGTTTTACTGGGCCGTATCTTAGCTTAGGCGAAGATACTTGGTAGTTCCTTGTTGTATACTTTGCAAATTGCTGTGTTCAGTACATGCTTGCTTCAGAGAAAGGACTTTTTTGCCATCCCCACTCGTCAGTCTGGCAGTAGCTCCCTCCCCGCCCCCCTCCAGGCTGGTGGCTGCCATCCTGTGTGTCCTGCTAGCCCCGACTGGTACCTGGCCACGCCCCCTCCTCTCCAGCAGGGAGGGGTGAGAGCCTTGGAGAATGTCTCTCTTCCCTCCCCTTTGGCAGTAGCTGGCAGGCATGCTCTAGCGCTCCCTGGCTTCTGGCTGGAGCCGGTGCAGGCATGTGCCTGCATTTCCTGATTTAACAGAGAATGTCTGTCCAGTTATTAATCAGTTTAAGCTGTGCAGCTTAGATTGACCTGCAAAGAGGGAGTCAATTCAGGCTCAGGCTTATTGAATGTCTGTCCCTAGCCTAGGAGACTTCCACAACCACTGCTAAATGAAGTGCTTCCTTTACCTTAGTGGCCCACACTTTGCATGATGGAGATTTTAGATTAAGAACCTGCTGATGACCCAAATGGGAATGCAGGAAGAAATACTTGTGCAACGGATAACACAAAATGTGTATGCTCTAAAGTCTATGGCTACTCTTAATATTCACCATAGGTTGTCTGTACTGAGGTTTAGAAGCCTCATCTAAGTGGAAGTGGGAATTAGCCAGAGAATGTGGATGCCTTATCTACCAAGGATGAGGTGATGTAGAGCCATAGTCAGGAAAGAAGGAACTTTGTTGTTCAGATGCTGCCCATAGTCCTAAAGTAGAAAACTAAGGGGAAAGGGTTTGGGTCTGTTAGTTCTGCAACTGTGAAAAACTTTGTTCTGATCCTTCTGGGTAGAGGTGGTATGTCAGTGATTCCCAACCTGTCTGCTGTGGCAAGTTGGAGTGCCTCGAGGCCCTTTCAAGGGTGTGGCAGGGTGCCGTGCAGTGTTAGCATTTTTTGATGTACAAACGTCATTAACAAGATCAACCCAAAGATTTCAAAAAGGAATCCGTAGCATTAAAGGCATTACTGACCTGTTGTGGTCTTCCTGACTTCTTTGCAACGGAAGAATTGCCCTAGTATTTTTCTCTAGTGAAGAAATGAATGAAAGGTAAAAGTTGGCATTTTCTGAGGGGTACCTGGAGTCTGTCAAGGGCTGCCTCAAATCTAAAAGGTTGAAGACCACTGTGATGCACAGTAATAAGTGGGTTGGGCATGGGCACTTAATAGTTATGCAGAACATTGCAGAAATGTAGTGAATATTGGGTGCCCAGAGATTAAGGCTGAAATGAAAGATTCAGCTGCCACTGTTCTACCCATATCACCACACAGTTTCTGTCTTCCTTTGCAGCCTTAGCTTGTTAACAAAGCTGAGTCTACTCTGCAGTGTCCACCTGGCAGAACTATGAATCTACACTACACTGAAAAGGGTAGCAGAAGGTCCCGTTTTGCTGGCACACTTAAGTGGCCTCTCCTGAGCAAAAGCGGGCTCCTTCTCGAGCCTTCTCTTGGCCTTCTCTTGGCTTTAGCAGTCCCTTCAGTAGCTGGTGTCTTCTCTGGGTGCATTTTGAGCCTGTTGGACCAGTTGCTGTCGTGGGACCTTGGAGAAGAGCAAGAAGTGTGTGGGTGTGAGTTCTGGTGGCAGCTGCTGCCCACTGCCAGAAGTGGGTAAATGTAAACAAGGTTTAACTAATGCTTTAGTGCCCTAGCTCTTCTCATGTGCCATGCTTGACACCAGTCATCGCGGACAGAAGGGACAGTGAGGTGGCAGCATTCTCTTGGGGAAACAGTGGGCAATAAACCGCTGATAGTGGAAATTAGTATGCAGTAAAGCAGGGTGTGAGTTTACACTGTGCTATTCCCGAGTACTGTCAGGCTAGGTACAGACATTTAAAAAGCCTGAGGCAGAATCGATCTCAGTTATGAGGTTTTCTGCAAGTGGCATAGTTTAGATCGGTAGCGAACAGAACACGAATTTACCCTTGCGGGGCTTAGGGTGGGGAACAAGTCTTAGACTGGGCTCCACCATTTTTAAACCAGTCTATTTTAAAACAAACTTCTGTTCTGTTACAGGTCTGGTTTTGTGCGCTGAACTTCTGTTCTGTTATAGTTATAGACTGGTTTCTGATCGCTTACACTGGTAAAAGTGTAATGTCTGGACCTGGCCTCAGAGCTTCCTATGACGCTACGCTCCACACGTGGCTTAATTCACCCTGAAAGCTGCATGCCAGAAGTAATACCCGCTGTGGGATGCTGAGTTCCCTTTGCTCACATAGTAATTGGTAGGGGTGCGCTGATAAAGATTTTTGGGGCTGATACCAATAGCCAATTTTTAAGGAGGCATATTGGCCAGTACTGATCTGATTTCTGATACAGCTGTGCAGCTGCTAAGTCTGTTGTTGTGGAGAGGGAGGGAAGGGGTAGGGGGAGGCGCAGATCAAGGCCCCTGCGGTGAGGGAGGGAGTGGGGCGGGGATGGGATAGGCGCTGCCCAGCTGGGGCGAGCGGGGTTTGGGATAGAGCCGTGGCTTGTCTGGGGCATGCGTGGGGGGGGCAGCCCCTCCTGCTGCACGCACCTTGGGAGGAGTGTGCCTCGGGGCAGGCTGCAGCTGTGGGCTGGGGCTGGCACTGGGGTGGGACTGGGCAGATGGGGTGGTGGTGCTGAGAGGGGGCTATGGGGAAGGGCTGCAGCCCCCTCTCCCCAAAATTGCCATAGCTACCCCATAGTCCCCCTCCCAGCACCACTGCCGCCCTCCCCGTACAGATCTGGGGACACACCACCCCCCCATGCCCTCCCTCATGAGCAGTGGGAGCAGCAGCAGAAGGTGCTGGATGAGCGGACAGGGGGCTGAACGAGCTGCACACTGTGGCAGGTGCGCCCCCCTTCCTCCCCGCACCCCCTGGAGGAGCTGCAGCTCTGTCCCATGCCCCCCACACCCTCCTCACCGCAGGGGCCTTAATCTGCCCCCCTACATGTCTCCCCTTCCACTACAACAGATTAACCAGCTGCACGCAGCGCTCCACGTTGCTGGCTGTGCTCCTCACCGCCTATGTGCTGTGCTGCGGCTGCACGCACACACAGGCCATTTATCAGCCAAATATGGGCCTCATCAGGCCAATTTCCGATATAGACAATTTTCTTTATATCGGCAGCGATTTAATATCGGACGGATGTATCGGTGTACCTCTAGTAATCGGTGGAAGCAGAAGATGATGGTCCTTTTGCGGCAGGTACTCAGAGCCTTATAGGATTGCAGACTCCTTGCTCAAATTTACCAAGGGCAGCCTTTAAAAAATAATCTGTGCCACCAAGCGCAGATGTCTGTTACTTTCTCCTTTGTGCATAGGGTCATCACTGCCTTGCTGAGCGTGTGCTGGAGCCTGCGATAATGTGGCACGATGAAAATTTACGCCCAGCACGGCAAAGCATTTGAACTCAATGAGAATCCCAAAATATCTATCTTCTTTCTTCTTTCTGCCTGGCTGATGTGCCACTTGACTGATAATGGAGCCTGTGAGATGTGCTGTTGGAATGAAATTTGAGGCCAGTCGGTTCACTGAGCCCTGATGCAGAACTTTTCCAATCATGACAAATTGCATTTCTCCAGTCTTCCTGTGCGAGGGTGTGTGTTTTTCTGCTTTGCCCGGTGAAGCGTACAGGTGGGGACTTTCATATCAGCACAGCTTGGGGTCTTATTGGGAAGGAATGAAAGCTATAGCATGTGTGCTGGATGCTTGGGCCAAATTGAGACCTGGCATAAGTGGGTTCAGTTTCCTTGACTCTGAGAGGGAGCTTGTTTAGCTGGTGTAAATCATGGGAACTCTGTTTTAGCAGCTCTATCCACTTCTATCCACTGAGGGTCTGCTGCACAGTGTTTAAAACATGCACGTATTTCTTATTAATGTGAAGAATAAATCACTTAGCTGTGATTATTAAATCGCTGCGCAGTGAATTATTATGGTGCTTGAAGCAATTGGCATCAGTCCTGTTATGCTGTACAAACATGTACAAGGACATGGCTCCCAAACTCAGGAGTCTGTAGACTAAGGCCTGGGTCATACCTCAGCTTACAGTCCTGCAAAGCAGTATAAGGAAGACCAAGATGCATGTGGGTGTGGAATGGGACCCTGGCCAGGCCCCCCTCCTTTCCCTGCTCCCCTAACTGCACTGAGCTACAGATTGCAGCGACAAATTGCAAAAGGAGAAATTACAAAGGGTAAGGAATAGATTTGTGGTTATAGTACCTCGTGAATTTAGCCAGGCAAAAATTAGTGGGATCTCTGAAGTGATGGAGGGGCAGGGAGGGAATGATGCCTCCCCGGGATACTTCTTCTCTGCTGTCTCTTATTACTGGCTGTGGCCTTTTGGCCCAGTCCAGCCTTGGGAGCTAGCATTCCCTGTTCAGGATGTACCTCGCGCAGGCTCAGTGTAGCAATTTGCACTTCTTAAGTTTTTTGCAATATGCTGATGCTTTCCACCCAAGGCAGAGGCAGCTGAGTTGATTGGGGTAAGAAAAAAACCTCAAGACTTCAAACTTGGTAAAAATAAAGCCTGTATCATTAGAAATGGACTGAAATGGTTCAAGGACATCCCATCTTCTCTCTGCATTATACAGGGAATTTCTTTCTTCCAGGGAGAGTTTAAGGCTAGGTTTTCAGGGGATTAGGCACAGGTCTTTGTAAGAATTAGCTAACTGTATTGCATGAATAGCTAATTAATGATCACGAGTACCTGACAAATGCTTGAATTGGGTATCCAAATGGGTATTGAATTGGGTATTTGTACATGCATGTGGTGAGATACATAAACATGGTGCGCATAAAGCGAGGGGTGTCCAGTTGTTCCTGTCTAGCTTCCTGTCCCTCTCCTCCCAGGGACTGATCCAGCACTGAACCCCCTGGTGCAAAGGACAAAATCTTTTACTTCTGGGATTCTGTCTTCATCTATTGTACACCTGCATCCTTTGGAAGTATCTGGGCCTAATTGTACTTGCTTTTAAGACTTTTTTTCCTGCTGTTTAGCCTCATATTATCTCCCCCCTGCCAGCTCTCCATGATTTGTCCCCCTCCCTCCAGGCAGCCAGCTTTGGTGCAGTTTCTGCTAGGACAGCCCCTCCCTGTTTTCAGCCTTCCCAGCTTCTGTGACCCTTTAAAGATCCATTAATAAAAAGCCTAGGACCCTTTCAGATGTTTTAGCAGCAATTCGAAATTCCCTCACAGACGCCGTATTGCTCACCCTGCAGTGAGACGCACGTGGGCTAAATAGGCTCAGTGAGCCATACTTTCCCTATTCCAATTCTGCTTGCCTAGCTTCCAAGAACCAGTCCTGTTTAACAGATTTGCAGCCTCTCTATTATTGTATAAGAGACAAAGAATGAGGAGCTGGTTGCAGGGGGTGGAGAGGAAATACAATTGATCTTTTGCAATATGACTTAAAAACCTTGTCCAAAGGAAGCCGGTAAAAGGAAAAATATTTTTCTGGCATATAAAAGGGAGATGTATTGTATGGAATGGACTTCCGTGATAGTTCTGATTTGCTGAAGGGGATGTATTAAAATGACTCGTTTGAGCAATTCTAGGTAGAGGCAGATAAGTACCAGGATCAAAGTGTGGCTTTACCTAGTTGTCATATAAACCTTATTCATATAAGATACAATAGGTGTTAAGATCCAGTGATAGGCGTGGCGTAAATAGGAAACTAGAAATCTTTTCCCTGCCCTCTACCCTGCCCCGCTCCCGTAACACTTGATACATCGTGATGATCTCATGTATCTGTCACTTGGGTCCTGAGGACACACACACTACTCCACAAATTAGCATGACCTTCATCATTTCTATAGAGATCTGTGACCCCAAATTGAGGGGGGAAACTGAACAGTGTATGGCAGTGATAAATGGAAACGAAGGCTTTGCATTTAAGATAATCATCAGGATTTGGGGTTTTTTGGATCTGCTACATTAATAGCCATCAGAACAGTCAATGTTCAGTAGCAGTTATCAATGTTTTTTCCTATCCAAAGTACATGGAAGCACAGGCAATATTACAAAGACCAAGGCAAAGTTTTCTAAGGCCATTGTACTCATTTATGTCCGTTCAGAGCTGTATATTCAGCAATGAAATTAGGCTTTTATGAAAGACTAATAAATCAAATGCTTCTGTCATTACTTGGGGCCCAGTTCAAAGCCTGCTGAAGTCCCAAGAAAGACTTCAACTGGCTTCGGTGAACTTTGGATTGGAGCATCAGTCTTTTAATGAGCGTTGACTGTTAGAAATGAGTGCAAGGCTTGATACAATACAATTAAAACCTGTTCTGATCTAGGCTCTGTGGAATTGTGGTTGTTCAATGCTTTGTTCTTTCTCTCGTGTGTTTTCAGAAATCCGTACTCAGCTGGTGGAACAGTTCAAATGTCTGGAGCAGCAGTCCGAGTCCCGGCTCCAGCTCCTGCAGGACCTCCAGGAGTTCTTCCGCAGGAAAGCTGAGATCGAACTGGAGTACTCCAGGAGTCTGGAGAAACTAGCGGAACGGTTTTCGTCCAAGATTCGCAGCTCCAGAGAACACCAGTTCAAGTAAGGAAGCACTTGCTGCAACAGAAGTTGCATATTGATGGTCCAGAGCCCGAATCCTTAGCTGAACCCCTCCCTGTTTGCAACCTCCAGAGCCTGAATCCATAGGTCGTGGCTCTGTACTCCAAATGTAAACTTAGACTAAATAGCGACAGTGCTATAGGGGCAGGGAATTTGTATTCCCAGAATGGCAAGGTCACCCAGCAGGTGTCATTGGCTTTGCACCCGTGAACGTTGCTTTGCTTTTAGTAATGACCAAATGAACATTTTTACCTGGCTTGTCAAGTAGTACCATAGGATATTACTAGTCTTGATTTTTCACTGGGGCTGAACTGAGCCTTTTCTGTGCCTCAACCTTTGTAAATGCAAATAATGGAAAACTTGATTTTCATTTCAACCAGCCTGTGGATGCTAGATGGCTTTAGAACTACAAATAGACTCAGAAAATTTTAGGCAGTTTCTGAAAAGCAAGTTCTGTCTGTATTATATATGTATAAAGCTTCTGTATCTTGCGTGCACATGCTGTTGCAGCTAGGCAGATTCCAGCCGGAGGTGTGGTTTTAACATGGAAGTTGCGTGCCTGATGCTGGAGTCGCAGGTGAAAGTCTAAGGCAGTGGAGGATGTCAGACTGGACGAATCATAATGGTTCCTTCTGTCCTTAAAACCTACGACTAGATCTACGTTTTCAAAAGCAACCAATAACCTACGCCCACACTCTAAAATGTGGCGTCAAAAAGGCTGAAGGCAGAATTAAGTCTGGAGTGACTATTTTGTGGTGATATTCAGCTTGTAATGCTACTCCGACTGTAACATTACTCTGTGGCTCCTTTAAAAATGTGGTTATAGTCAGAAGCACAGTCCTATTTCAAATGGAGCTCTGTCATATTTTTTCCTCTCTCATTGACTTGGCACATTCAGCTGTTGCCAAAATGTTTGGTTGGGGACCACAAAAAATAAAAAAGGTAATCCCTGCAATATGCACGTGCTTTGGACTTGTTCTTCCGCTCCTTTTCTTCAGTGACCGTTCACGTATTCTCTATGATGATCAGCTTGCCTTGGCTCCCTGTCTTAGCTTGGATGTCTCACTTGGCAGCACATGCATGAAGCAGCCTCATGTGTGCCACTTTCTAATGTGCGCCTTCCAGGGTCTGAACTCTGAGTGAACTGCATAGAAATGTGTGCGATACGAGAAGGAGATTTGCACTGGGTTCTCTCAGTGCAGTTCTTCAGCTCTGATTCCTTACCTTTGTCTCCCCTGGCTATAGCATTTGTCTCTGTCTCTTTTTCTGACAGCCACAGCTGTGAGAGATTTTTCTGAGCGGGGAGTACATCCACTTCACAAGATGGTGCCAGCATCATTCCTTTCTTCGGCCAGGACCTATAACCATTGTGTGGCTATTGTGTGGCTTCCTAGACAACTGGGGTTTTGTTGATGCGATACATTTAACCTTGATAGCCCCCAGCTTCTTATAACCTCTCTCTCCTCTCAAGCTTTGCGTGCTTTTCGTTTCAGCAGCAGAAGCAGCAGTTCTTGCTGCCATCCCATTAAACCCTATTTGCACTGTATTACTCAATCCTTTTCAATCCATTTACTCCAGCTCTTGAGAACAAGATGGCATTGTTTTTTTGTGCACCTGGCTTCTCGGACTGAGTTGCCATTCAAATAATTTGTGTCCTTAGAGGCATCCTTTCATGTGGGCATATGGCTGGACTATACAAGAGGGATGTCTGGCTTCGTAGATGAAGTTCATAGTGCTTGGGTTCAGCAGTGGTGTTGCACTCTGTTAAGATGGTCGTATGTGCATTTCTTGCTGGCTGATGGCCACCATAGGACTGACCTCTGATGTTCCTCCGTTGCGTCTCTGCAGTACGGACGTTGCACAGTTTATTTCTGATGTGTGGATGACTCCCTGTATGGCACAAGACCTTGGAATGGTCCTTATCCATCCATACAACTTATCCATCATTGTAAACTTCTTACTAGCTAGCTCCCTGTAATTAAATAGCAGGCGTTGAGCTGGAGTTACCACCCAGCAGTTTTCTTGTTGCATACAAAGCAGTTCATCTGAGTGTGAACTGATGGGTGTTGAGTGGAGACTGTATACAGTGCCAGGCAC
Source organism: Crocodylus porosus (assembly GCF_001723895.1). Lineage (NCBI taxonomy): Eukaryota > Metazoa > Chordata > Crocodylia > Crocodylidae > Crocodylus > Crocodylus porosus. The sequence goes on from NW_017728917.1 coordinate 1,212,464, forward strand.
AAGGTGCATTGTGAAGTCATGGGATGGGGTGGCGACCCAGTCAGTGGGAAAGTGCTAAAGCCTAGCAAATCTATGGCATACTCTAGGAGGAGCCCAGGCAATGGGCTGTCTTTTGGGAAGGATTTATGCCTTGTTCACTGCCCCGCTGGCTCCCAGGGGTAGTAATTTGCTATTGACTGTGATTGGTTGACTACCCACCGTGCTTACCACCACTGCACACAATGTTAGTTGTTGAATCCAGCGTGTTGTGGGGTGAAGTCATGGCTTCCCCATTCTTAACCCCTCTTCCCCTGCCCTCCAGCCTCATCTGTTCAGCTGCAAGCATGCAACCCCTGTATACAGTTCCTGTTGCAGAAATATGAGGAGGCTGCACAGGGCCAGGGGAGAGGGTTTGACTCCCTGCTTATGTTCTTGTGCAGCCCTGCAGAGTAAGCCAGGGTCTGGCCCTTGATAAGGTTGGTTGTGATGGTGTCACTGTTGTGCCATTCACTGCAGTTGTGTATTTACTGTCACTCATTCACCCTCATATATGCCAGACCTTTTTGTAGCTGAGAGAGCAAGGGAAGCTTCTTCCAGAGCCACCGCCACTTCCCTTCTGCTGGCCAAGCAGTTGGGAGCCATATCACCTTAGTGATGCACTTAGGGCTTTCCATACTGCCTCCTGCCCCTCCTGGACACACGTGTGAAACTATCCTCCCGCTAAAAATACAGGAAGTGGCTCTGCATTAGCTTCAGTGAGTAAAAACCAGCTTTTTGCCCTGAGAATTTGCTAGGGGACAAAACCAGGCCCGTTTAAGGACAGGAGGGTGTAAGATCTGCTAATACCTTAGTGGTCCTTAAAAGAAATAGCCTTTCTGTGGTCTGGTCATGGAGTCCCACAGTGCAGAGCAAGTCTCTGTGGTGTGTCTCTTGGTTATGGCGCCATATGTAGGCTGAGCAGTGGGCAGTCTCCACATCAGCTTATATGCTTTTTTTTGATGGTGGCAAAGGGGAAAAGGGAAGCCACTGGGATTTGAATACATAATCAGACACAGCTGCTGCAGTGTAATAAGCTGAAGCAAAAGCATTAAGCTGAATATGGTGCATGTGGAGTCAGAAAGTGAGGACTTTCCGGAGGAGCAGATGTGGCCTGGGTGCCAGTTCAATAGGCAGCCTTGCTCTGCTGAACTTGCATGACTTGTCTTTTGGGACTGAACTTTGACCCTCAGAGCTCATCTGTGAAGCTCAGGCAGCAATCTCCAAACACTGACAGGAGTCAAGGGGATCGGTATTACATTGGTAGTAAGATCTTATTTTGACTCAAAGAGGTGCCTTATAGTATTTAAGTCTTGCCCTAGGGACATTTAAAGTGCCAAAAAACTATTCTTTCACCAAGAGTGAGCTCCTGGCATTAAAATATGGGGTTCTCTTTAAAGATCTGTCTCTTCCCAAGAACTAGTTACTGGAAAACTTTTCTCTTTCCTGTGATGCTTACTCCAGTCCGGACCAAATCTGGGCTGTAGGCCCAGTCCAGCCCTACTATAGGAAGGGATAATGAAGTAATGGTTTGCAGTAGCAGGAACTGGTCATCTTCATGGATCTCAGTGGAGACAGAGCTGCTTCTAACAGGACTGGGTTTGGCCACGAGTGCATCATCTCTTATCTCATATCTGCTGTTATTACTCCGCTGCAGTTAGGACTGAATATCTAAACTGGGATACTTCAGAGACCATGACATCCTGCAGCCAGTAACCAAAGCCCTTGCCACGTAGGCATCATGTGACCCCAAGAGACTGTTAATCTTGCATTTTAAAGGACTCAATCCAATGCCCTTGGAAACCAAAGGGGTCCCTTCTATGACTGTAACAGAAGCTGGACCCAGGGCAAAGTAAACCATACATCAGCATATGTTTGCATTACGGACAAATGTTTCATATTATGCGTTAACACATGATTTTAAGCATTTTAATGAGCTAGTGTGCTCCAGCAGCAGGTTGTATTAGTAAGTCCAGTCCCACAGACCTCCTGACATGCAGATTTCTTTTGGGACGTAAGGTGCAACAGCCATCCTCTAATAGAATGAGAAACAAACTGGGAAACTTTCCTTTCCATGCTGTTAGCTAGGAGAGCCACTTTCTCCGCCCATCTCCTTCCAAAGTGTTGGGAAAGCTGCTGAACTTGATAGAGCAAAGGGTCTGATTTAGTTGGATAAATCTTTCTATGGCTTGATGTTACCGCCAGGAAGCAATAGAACAGCTGCACAGGCCTTCTAAGAGCGCCCAAAGGAAACTGAAACAAAGGCTTCTGGAAACGGGAGCACAACTCTGGGGCTAGGTAGAGTTTCATGAAAATTGGTAACTAAAGTAGACCGCCGTCCCATGCATACACGTAACCATGCTGAGCCCTTCTGAGACTCCTGATTTCAGTTGTTATTGCTGTTAAATAGCTACGGCAGCTCATTGTGGGTTCATTAGTTTTGGCAGCCAGATGGAGGTAAGAGTAGCATCTGGCGGATGGACTGAGCGGGCCCTGGAACATACTGTGAATGTCTGTCTCATTATTAGTAGGTTCCAAGTAAGTGCAGCTGGAGGGTGCTTATTGCCCAACATTAATATAAAGACTGGGCCTGGGAGGGCAAAATGCAAGGAGGCTGAGGGAAAGGTTACACCTTGCGTAAGGAGGGATAGCATGTAAGGGGTAAACCCTATATTCTACGCGTAGAACAGAGTCCTAGCAAGTAGAGATGGACAGTCCATTCTGGACACTGTCTCTTTGTCTCACTGAAATCTTTGAAATCAATAAAACAGATGCCTCATAGCAGTGTAATGAGGCTGTATTAATTCATAATAGTTCCTACTGCTTGTATGGTACTATTCATCTCAAAGCACTTTACAGGGGAGGGTAGCATTATCCCCATTTAACAGAGAGAAGGACTGAGGTACCATGAAGTGATGCAACTTGCTCAGGATCATCAGTTCAGGCACAGCTAGCAATAGACTGCGTTTTCTGACTTTCAGTCCCCTGGTCCGACGGCCGCCTTTCTACCGCAGAACTGCATGTGTTGAGGTGTTTCTATAACTCTGGCCCTCTTGAAACTGTTCCTTTTTAAAAAAACAAGGTGTGCATTATTCCAGGGCCTGTTGTATGATAGACAATGTGGTAACTGGGATGTTTCAATTTAATGGGGGTTGGACTAAATGACCTCCTGAGGTGCCTTCCAACCCTAACTTTCATTGACTCTATGAACTTTCTATGAATATCCTTGGTAGAAATAAAAGCCTGAAGGAGGGTGGGCAAGCAGCAGCACCTCAGTGTGAATCCTGCCTCCTTGCACTCTGCCTGGATCATCTGGGGTGACACTGGAGCCTTGTCCTGACAGTGAACTATGCAGTTGCCATGTGGAGCTTGCAACCTTGATTTTTTTCCAAGCCGGCATCACAAATGAAAACTCCGTAACATATTTCCACAGGATTGCTGGCATTGGAACAGAAAAACCTGGACACCTTGAGGGATATATTGCATCAGGTGTTTTCCCTTGGCTCTCCTCCCAAGGGACGACTTTTTGCCTTGCAAGATGAAGTGGATAAAATTGTGATGAACTTTGGGAGACTATTTCTACTCTGGCTGTGGATTTGGCAAGCCATTGTCCTGGATGCCCAATGTAGCATGATAACTGGGCGAACAGAATTGATGAATCTTTACTGAGAAAGTCCAATGAAGGGACTAGAGCAGTGGTGTCCAAACTGTTAGCCCCATGGGCTGGATGAGTGGTGCCAGGTTGGTCCGCAGGCTGGCAGGCTGGCCATGTGGGGCTTGGAAATTTAGCGGCCGAGCGGTGGATGTGTACATTGGCATCCCTCCCCTGCTGTCAAATTTGCAGACCTGTAGATGACATGGCTCCATCCATGGGCTGCATTGGGGTTGATCACTCCTGGATTAAAGCGTTTTTAGCAGTATAACGGAGCAAAGAATAACAAACGCCTTCAAAGTTTAGCCTAATTTCGGACTCCACGGCCTGCCTGAACATGAGGAGGCTCTGGTCTAAATGTGTTTTCTTTTGAAAGGCAAACTTTGGAGACTGTAGAAATCTGAGACAAAGGAAACAGAGAGAGTTCACTAACGAAAACTGTAGGACAGCCGCCACCTCTTTGTGATAAAATGTTATTAATGGATATTGCAGTCCAGAGAAGAACAGAATTTTATGTTTAATGAATATGGTTTTTTTTGATCAGGCGACTAGGAAGGCTTGGTGCTTCGGAAAGAGGCTTTCCTCAATAAGACTTTTAACATTGCTCTTGTGCGTCATTTCCAGTGAAGGGAAACTGATATTAAGGAGATCACTGCTCAGTGAAAATGTTATGGAGATGAGCCGCTTTGGGACATAAACTGTATAGACATTTCTTAAGGCAGGGTGTTTTTTTCTTCCGTGCCTATTATACTGACATAAAGCTTTGAGTTCAAGGAAAACTTGTTTTCATTAGTAAAAGCAGAGTTACCCAGAAAGCAACATAACTCTATATTCTTGTATTTTTTCTTTGATGGATAATTAAAAGCTGGGATTTTTTTCAAGTTCACCCTGCCTATAAACTCCCAGTAATTGGACACACAATGGTAGCTGCAGTCTTATTTCTCTCTCACCCCAGATCACGTTTTTTTCCCAATAGTTCTTGCAGGCTGATTTCAGGCTGAAGCAGCATGGTCAATGCTGAAGATGCTGTGGGTGTTCATCAATTTTAAATCAGAGTACTATATTATTGCCGTATATTAATTGTAGTCATATATTATTAAATATGAAGGTTCCAGGGGAAAGACGGAAGATGAACTTAACAAAACCAAGCCATTTATTATCTTAGCACTTTAACTATCAGTGTAGTGCTTCTTCCTTCCCTTTTTCCCTATTTACTCTATTATAGTTCAGTATATCTAATGCAGAGGTGCTATTTTCCTCCTTGGAAGTACTCTTGGTGAAGGCAGACGTTAGCTGCAGTAGACGCTGCATTGCTTTACACAGCTAACTAGCTCTGCTAGAATTTGGCCCTCCCCCCAGGTGATTTTTCTCTCCCAGTAGTAGCGAACTTGCCTACTGTTGTCTTCCAGCTTCTGGGCAAACACTAGAGGTGATTTAAATAATGAGCGCGGTTACCCAGTCTTGTCACTGAATTTGCTACGTGTTTATCTTTAACACTGCTTCCATGAAGACTCTAACCAGGTCCACTATGGTTCAGAGATCCACTATAGGTCCAAAAATGAGCCTACAACCAGCTCCTTTTTGGGAGCTGCTGCAGGTAATATCCTCAAACACCCACTGTGAGTATCAGGGCAAGTGCTAGGCAGATGCCTTTGGGTTAAGAGGACTCTTCCTTTTCTTCTGGATGGGCATGGAGTGTCACAAACTTGCTGTGTGGGTGAAAGATTGGAAAATTCATGCTTCCCTAGATCCTCTAGCTCTTCCTCTTTCCTGTTTTGGGGTCTCTCCATGCAATGCCCTCATTTTTGCCCATACTGCCTTTGCTGTCAGGACACTCCACAGTCAGAGCGAAGGAGAGAGGCTTGGCCTATGCTGCACGTGACATCTGTGTTTGATCCTTTTGCCGCCTTCTGGCTGGACCAAATACAGGTTTGGGTCAAATACTGGTGTGGAGCTAACATGATTGGTTAATTTGGCTCAAGCTAAATCTCAAGCTTGAGATCTCTGGTTTGATCCAGATTTCCATGACAGCTGTGGGAAGGGCATTCCCTTTTCATACTGAAATCTTGTTTATCACGGCTTGTGAGATTTTGCCATCTAGCTGCACGCCTCAGGTTTCATGCAAACCACGCTAGGTGCAATGAATCCTTGTTCAGTGTTGATTCAGGATCAAGTAGGATCCTAGACGCATGCCCTGATCCTACCTGAGATAGTGACAAAGTTGGGGGCAGGGTAGGAAGAAAGAATGCTTGGCCCTTGCAGTGAAGCAGCACTTTTTTGTTTTAGGCTCTGATGGGCCATTTGGGATCAGGTTGTCGGTGGAGGTGCAGAATCTTAATTCAGACTAGGTTTAGCAATTGCCCCTTGTTAGGGTCAGGCAGGGTGTTCTCACATGCACTTGCAGTTCAGGCCTATTCATATGCATGTCGAGGGAACAAAGAGTGGGTTCTTTGGGCCAAATTTTTAGGTGCTTTGCAGCCACAATCGGAGCCAGTTTTTCTCAGTTTGCCCAAGTCCTTTTTTTAGCATTTCTGGAAGGCTCAGGTTGTCAAAAGTGCTCTGACCCAGTAGCTGTCATTAAGACATGTATAAGCAGATTTTCGCTCAATGGGTGCAGCTTGATTCTGATGCTTAACTAGGATCTGAGCCCTTGTGACAATCTGGCCCTCAGACTGGTGGTCCTTGTGTCCTCCCCGATAGCTACCCTGATCCCCTTCCCCTGTTCTAGCTGCTGCTCTGCTTCCTGTTTTCTGATCCCTGCTTGATCTACTGCTCTATTTTCTGCTCTGTGCTGCCATCTCCCACCCCAATTTGTTGTGCACCACCCTTGCAGTTATTCTGCAGGTTGGTCACCCCTGGTCTACAGCATGAGTTGCTATAGCCCGAGTTAAACACTCGTAAGATGGGACTAACACATGTATATCCTGTATAATTGGGGTGAAGAGGAGGGCCTGGACCATGTATGCATCAGAGGGTAACCCTGGGCTTTTAGCCAAACCTGGGAACTGACATAGGTGCATCAGTCTCGATGGCTGGATTACCTGGCCTTGTTTTACTTTAACATTTGGAATTCCTCTAGTCAGCCTATACATCAAGTAAATGGGCCTTAGAGTACCAACTTCTAAACTGATTGCAGTCATACTTATCATCTTGCAAAGTTATTGTGAAAAATATGAAAGTTGAGGCTACTTTGAGTCTCCATAGGAAAAGAGCGATATGTATATATTTAAAGCAATACATGTATTTAGGAACAGGAACAGACTATGTATTTTGGGCAATGTATTGTTGGAATTCTTATTTTCCTCCTTTTTTTGGTGAAAACTTGCTATTAATCATGACTTTTTATGTTAATAACTAAGTGCAGCATGAGTCTCGGAGAAGATTTAGACACGGAAATTATCAGTTTGCCTCATTGGCTAACTGATATTTTGTCAAGTCAGTGCATGGGGGAGGGGAAAGGGGGGAGGGAAGAACTGAACGCCAAATGCACATCATTTGAAAACCTCTCCCAAAAGGCACTAGTTTCTTTTAGTCAACTAGTTGATGCAAGGAATAGCATGATATGGTTACCCGTGTGGGCAAGGTACTGGACTTCATAAACCTGTGGATGCCTGTAGACGTGTTGCGAAGCTGCTCCAGTGCGCTGCAATTACAAGGTTTGATAAATCCAGTCTGCTGGAGCATGGTAATTACTACACTCTAGCCAGCCTCCGCGTCTTGTGTAACAGCGTCCCTGAGCTTCAAAATGGCAGCGGGGGTACTTGAACTAAAACTCATTGAATGAGCTTTAGTTCAAGTGCCCCACCACCATTTTGAAGCGTGGGGACGCTGATACATGAGACACTGTGGTGCTTTAATTAGAGTGGCTCTTGGAGCCACTCTAATTAAAGCGCCCTCCGCACCTCCCAGAGCAAGTGTAAAAGTGCCCTGTGTTCCTAGATAAGCGGGACCCAGCTCGTTACCGCATTCTCCGTGTGTTGTCCTGATAATGTTTGTGCTATGGGGACTGTTATATTGAGTTTGAAGGCTGCTGAAATATCTTCTTAGTTCTCTAGGTACATCAGTCACTCAGCTATGACTTGCACATTTCTAGGCCCTTGAAACTGCTGCATAGAGCAGCTGCATTCTGGTAAGGAAGTGTAATGAACTCCTTGCTGCCTGCACCTTTTAAAGGCCTGATTATCATGACAGACTGATGTAATAGAAGGCACAGCACAGTCTTTGGTGTGGACTTTAACCCCTTTCTCAGTAATTTATGCTCTGAAGGAAGGCAAGGAACTGCTGACGGCACAGAACAAATTATGTATGAAGATGCACATATTGATCTAAGCACAACCCTGTCTCTAGGGTCGTTAATGGGAGCATCTCCATTCCAGGGCAACGGCTTCTGTTTTGCTGGCCTTGGGAAACTGTAGGCAGTTGGTAAATTAGGATGAAGTGAAAAGCAAGGGAAGCTCAGAGAAGAGAATCTGAGTTGCCTGGTTTTGTATCCTGGCTTGATTGAAGCCTGCCTACATGTATATTTTTTTGAGAGAGAGTTCCTGTGCTTGCAAAGATATTTAAGTCAACAGCTTCTTTCTTGCAGAAAGGATGCTCCCAGGGAAAAGCATATTAATATGGGGAAATTACTGCCAATGCAGCCAAATGTTTTATGTGTGTGGAGTCAGCGTGGCAGTGGCTCAGCGGCTGTCTGAATTGAACAGAAACCCCATCAGCCCCTACAACCTCCCACAGCATTTGTAGCTAACAGGCTAAATGTTGTTACAGCTTTTTTGCTGCAGCTCCTAATTAGTAAACAGAATCCACCGTAAACGATTCATTTATACCTTAACCCTAGCATGACCTGCTTGTTTCTTACTGATAGCCTTAGGCCCTGGCTGCAAAGGGATTAGACTGTGCTAGCTGCAACCATGGTAAGAATAGCTAGCAGGTATCCCCAGTCAGGGTGAAGAGGGTTTTTTTTTAAAATTTGACATCTGCATTTTCAAACTGTGCTACAGGCTACCTGCGGGGGTGTTTCTCCACCGCATGGGTCAGATTGGAGCATGTGTACAACATGATAGGGAGAGGGCAGACTGTTGCCTTATTATGACTTAAATATACTTTTTATTGCAAAACATAAAATGTCAGATTCAGGATGTTACACAGTGGATGGAGCTAGCTGCTAAACTGTTCTTAGAGGTGGTGGCTGATGACAGAACAAGGAGCAGTGGTCTCAAGTTGCAGCAAGGGAAGTTTACGTTAGATATTATGAAATACTTTTTCCCTAGGAGGGTAGTAAAGCACTGGAACAGGTTACCCGGAGGGGTGGTGGAATCGCCATTCTTGCAGGTTTTTAAGACCTGGCTACACAAAGCTTTGGCTGGGATGATCTAGTTGGAGATGGTCCTGCTTTGAGCCGAGGGTTGGATTAGACGTGACCTCCTGCAATCCCTTCCAATCCTAATTTTTTATGATTCTATGTGTAGAAAACCACTGGTGATGCATAGGGGGTGCATGTGGGTGCACGTGCACCCCCTGAGATTGGGCGCTGGGAGAAGCGCCGGCATGCACCCCCTGCGGCAAGAGAAGCACCAGTGTGCCCCCCTTGCCCCCTCACTGTGATATACAGTGGTGATGACTGCAACACTGTAAGCTCGGCTGCCCTTTGTTATACCTGTCAAAATCTTACTCAAGCGGGCCCAATTCTCTACTTGCACCAGTACAAACTGGGAGTAGCTCCTTGGAAGTCATTGGAGCAACTGTGTTAGAAGACTCACGTCTGAAGAGAGCTAGCCGCATTAAGCATAAATATGGGCAGAAGAAGATAGAGTTTAGTGACTACCTCTGCCAAGAAATCATTTTATAAACATGGATGTCAAGAACGATGTTGTAGTCATGATGGTCTACAAATTGTGAGAGGCTTCTTGCATAATTTCTTGTTTTTAGCAGTATTGTCAACCCCAAGCATTGAAACATTATGAGCGTGGGCCTCAATGGGAGCCTGGGACTCCTCAACAGTAGTCCAGGCCTCAACAACAATAGATTTTTTTTGTAATATATATTTTTTATATTATATCCTCTAGTTTCTGTGCCTTTTGGGTGCCCCTTGGTCATATTTCCATTCCTCTCTCTTCAGCCAGGAAGGTTAGAAAACTAGCTTGTTAAAATGACAGTTGATAATCACTCTGTAGCGCATGTCTCCAGGAGCAAGGCTTTAAGAAAACCACTAAATATCTCAAGACTTTCAGCAAAATTGTGTGAGTTGGCAATACTGTTACGGGTATGAGAAGGCACAGTGCTTCACATAGACCATTCTGCTTTCTATACACGTACTTTAAACAAAGACCATTTAAAAAAACCCTCTGCTATACTGTGCCTAGCACCACAGAGCTAGATTGAGCTAGATTCCCCAATTGGGAGTTTCCAGTGCTATCAAAATGCAGATAATTAACAAGAATAATAAGGTCTGTGGCTCAAAAATGTTACAGGTGACAAGTCTTGAAGACATTTTCTTGCAACAATTAGAGGTTCTACAAAGCATGCATGATAAAGCAGCTGTGGAGGTGAGAGAGAGAAAGGACTAGGAAGTCCTCTAGTCCATCACTGCTAATAAATATATGATCTAGTATTCCACAGTAGTAGTTGCCTTGATTTGGTTATTATACTTGAATCTTGGGGATTGACTCTGGAGACTTGCTGAGATTGCTTAACAGGCCATTTTTCTTTCCTTTGAAATGTTTTTCTCCTTTGAAAAGCCCTGGAGTTGCCCTGGTCTGGTATCTGGGTTTTACTTGCTGGTCTACACTGTTGGAGTTTCTGCTGCAGTGCAGTGTGCAGCCACAGGCCTGGGGAGTAAGCCTTTGGGGTACTGGTAACACAAGAAGTGATGACCAAGTGGTCCACCAGCAGAACAACACATCAAAATGCTCATGTCTGCTTAGCAGTGGGCATGCTAAACATCCAACAGAGTGACACCTTTGTGGCTATATGTTATGAGATCTCACATGTCACTCAGATCGGTGCTGGGAAAGATGAGCAACTTGGATCGATAACATGTTCTGTGAATTAGAGTCAAGTAACTAATCGAACACTGCAGTGGTCCCTGTGGTAAAGAGCAATCTAGGCCTCTTCTCTTCAGCAGGAGGGACAGTAATGTACCTATTCAGGGGTACCCAATGGGATTGATATCTTGGATAGGATGCACTTGTGCCTTAAATGCTTTTTCATTTGCTCACATTTGCCTGTGCAATTTGTTCTTATGTATCTAGGAAAGATCAGCATCTCCTTTCGCCCATGAACTGCTGGTACCTGGTTCTGACCCAGACTCGGCGGGAGAGCAGAGATCATGCTACCCTGAATGACATCTTCATGAACAATGTCATTGTCCGACTCTCACAGATCAGTGAGGACGTCATCAGGCTCTTTAAAAAGGTAAGCTGAGGAAGGGGCATTTCTACTCATTAAGGATCTAGAGGATATACTAGATCACCAGTGGAACAAAGAACAGAAAAAAAGAGAGGCTAACAAGGTCCTGGGAAAGCCCTTGAAACACAAGTTGAGGAATAGTAAAGGTATGAAAAATAAAATTAAAAAAAGAACCACCTATGAGATCCTGTCCTATGTGAAGTCAGTGGAAGTTTGCCATTGATTCACGTGGGATGAGGGTTACACCCTTGTTCTTGGAAATTATCTCTGTGAATGGAGGAATCTTGGAATTCTGACTTTTTTTCTCTCTGGAAATCCTGGCCAGAGTTTTCATCACTGTGTCCATTGAACTATCCCAGATCTAAATGCATGCACTCTGGTTTTTCATCTTATGGCACAGCATATGGACAGGAGCATAGGTATTTACAGTTTATTTACTGGGGCTGTGCGAAGCTTTGGTCCCTGATTTGATTCAGCGGAGATTTGGCCCTATGTGGTAGTTGAATCTCTGAACTGGAATCAAATCAGAGGGCCCTTTAATCTCTCCAAATTGAATCAGAAGCCTCTGAATTGACTTGGAGAGATTTGGAAAGATTTGTTGGAGATTCAGACATAGACACAGCTTTAAATGTTTTTTCTGTATACCTCTAGGTAGCAGGGGCTTTTGATCTCCAAATCAGCATCAAATCTTCAGATTCGGATTCAGCTGAATCGAATCAGGGACAGTGCTCTGAATCAATGAATCAAATCACTGTCCCTGATTTGGGCCAAATCCGAATCGAATAGGGCCCACTTTGCACACCTCTATTATTTACCACAGTGTATAGCTGGTCAATAGCTTACTAGTGAGTAGGATTGTTTTCTTGGCTATGAATGTAAAAAGTCATATTTGTGCTGCTAGTTAGGGTTGAACTTAAGTCATTTTTCAAGGTTATACAGGCAACCCTCACTCCTTGTGGGGGATACGTTCTTGTATCCCCTGTGAATGGCAAAATCTGCAAATGAGGTGGCTGGGGGACCGGGACAGCTCCAGTGCCGATGGTGGGAGCGCGGCAGTGGGAGCCTGGTGGCAGCAAGCGCAGAGCTTGCAAGGAGCTCCTGGAAGTGTATGAAGTGCATTTAAAATACTGGTTTGACATTTGCGAATATTTGAAACTATGAACGCCGAACCCATGAATAATGAAGGTTTCCTGTACCTATTAAACATTTATACTGAAAGCCACTAACTCAGCCCCTTTTGAGATCCAGGGTATGTGGTGAGCCCACTTCATAGACCACCCAATCCCTGCAGTCTTATTGGAATTTACCCTGGTGCTGCAGGTCTCGACAGAGCTTTAAACTAAGATCACCAGGGGACAACGATTGGAGCAAGCCAAGGGGCCAACAAACAAACAACCGTTACACCGGGAGATGACAGGAAGGACACTACAGCACAAGCTGAAGGAATGGAGCTCCCTCAGTGTGACAGAAACCAAGGACCTCCATCAGAAAGCTCAAATGCCTGTACACAAATGCCAGAAGCATGGGGAACAAACAGGAGGAACTGGGCATCCTGCTTTCCAGAAGAGACTATGATATCATAGCGATACCCACAATTGGACCATAGCTATAGAGAGCTATACCCTACATAGGAGTGATCGCATAGGAAAAAAGGGTGGAGGTGTAGCTGTAGATGTAAAAGGGCAGTACACCTCCTTGAAAGCTGAAATTGGTACTAAGGAAGGGCGACTTGAGACCCTCTGGGTCAAGATACAGGCGAGGACAGAAGGGGGACAGGATGACATGGCAAAAGGGACCTAACTGTAGGAATATATTACAGACCTCTGAATCAAGATGAGGAGGCAGATCTGGAATTCTCCAGAGGACTGCAAGAGGCTGCGAGAGCATGGGATATGGTCGTCATTGGTGACTTTAACTACCCAGACATCTCCTGGGGAGAACACTCAGCCAGATCTGATTGGTCACATAGATTCCTGATTTGTATCGATGAGCGTTACCTGTTTCAGGAAGTATACAGGCTGACCAGAGGAAATGCCCGCCTAGATTTAGTCTTGGCCAAGGGGGTTGACTTGGTGAGTGATCTGAAGATGGAGGGTAACCTAGGCGACAGCAACCCCAACACTATTACTTTCACTGTGGGCTGGGAAATCTGTCAGTAAGCTACAAATTCTTGACTTTAAAAAAGCTGACTTCAATAACTGAAGGGCTTTAGTGAGTAATGCCCTATGGGATCATGGACCGCAGGGAAAGAGTGTGGACAAAGAGTGGTCGTTCCTCAAGGATACGATTCTCGGTGCATAGAAGTTGTCCATATCTGTATGCAAGAAAAGTGGCACAAGGCTTGGGGGCCATCTTGATTCAGCAAAGAAGTTGCAGATCTTCTGAAAGAAAAGGTAGGCTTACCAACGATGGAAGCTAGGAGTAGGCCTCAAGGAGAACTACATAAGATTGACCCACACCTGTAGGGGGTAGATTAGAAAAGCAAATGTGGTGACCGAATTCAGGTTAGCAGCCAAAATTAAGGACAATAAGAAATCCTTCTATAGGCATATAGGTAACAGGAGGAAAACTAGTGGAAATGTGGGACTGCTGCTCCATGCATCTGGACATCTGATCACCAATACCAACGAACTCCTGAACGAGTACATCACATCTCTATTCCACCAGTCTGACTGATATCCTTCCAAATGCAAATATGATGCAGAATGATCACAGTAGGGATGGTCACCTACCAACAGTCCAGGCAGAGGAAAGAGCAGCTAGAGAGGCTGGTTATCTGTAAGTCAGCAGGACTGGAAGAACTCCATCTGAGAGTGCTGAATGAATTAGCTGCAGTCATTGCAGGACTACTGGCAAATCTCTTTGAGAATTCGTGGCAGTCAGGAGAGGTCCCAGAAGACTGGAAGAGCGCCAATGTTGTTCCTATGTTCCTGGCCAATGTTGTTCTTCAAGAAGGAGAGGAGAGAGGACCCAGGGAACTACAGGCCAATCAGCCTGACATCAGTCCTAGGAAAAATCCTCCAAAAATTTCTCAAGGAGTCCATATACAATAAGTTAGTAGAAGGCAAAATTCTGAATGACAGCCAGCACGGCTTTTTGTCATGGTTAAGTCATATCTGACTAACCTCATCTCCTTCTATGACCAGGTTACTCACCACCTGGATAAGGGAGATGAGGTTGATGTCATTTACTTGGACTTTAGGAAGGCCTTTGACTTGGTGTCCCATGAGGCTCTCCAAGTAAAATTAGGGGACTGTGGGCTCAACAATTCAACAGTCAGATGAGTGGGAAACTGGCTGTGGAGTCAGACCCAGAGAGTACTAATAGACAGATCTGTGTCAAGCTGGCAAAAGGTAGTCAGTGGGGTCTCCCAGGATTTGGTACGTGGCAAAGTTTTCTGATGACACTAAGCTTTGGGAAAGTGCAGCCATGCTTCAGGGTAGGCTGATGATCCAGGCAAACCTAGATAGATTAGTAAAATGGGCAGACCAGAACCAGATACTGTTCAGTACTGAGAAATGTAAACTGCTCCATCTCGGGAGGAAAAATCTGCAACAAACTTACAGGCTTGGTGGTGCTACGTGAGTTAGCACTATATCCAAAAGGGACCTGGGGGTCATAATTGACAATAAAATGAATATGAGCCACCAGTGTAATGCTATAGTCAACAGAGCAAACAATATGCTGGCATGCATCAAGTGATGCATCTGAAGCAAAGCTAAGGAAGTTATTCTCCCGCTCTACTCGGCATTGGCAAGGCTGCAGCTGGAGAACTGCATCCAGTTCTGGGTGCCGCACTTCAAGAAGGATGTGGAGAAGCTTGAGGGAGTCCAGAGAAGAGCCACTTGTGTGATTAGAGGCCTGAAGAGCAAGTCCTATGAGGAAAGACTGACAGATATGGGACTGTTCAGCCTAGAAAAGAGAAGACTTTGGGGGGGATTAGGTGGCAGCTTACAGATATATCAGGGGACAGCATCAGGGGCTAGGTGAACAACTATTTACCAAACTGCCCCAGGGGAAAACCAGGAGCAATGGTTATAAACTCCTAGAAGGAGGTTTCAGACTGGATATAAGGAAAAACTTCTTTACGGTTCGTGTGACCAGACTCTGGAATCGACTCCCAGTGGCGGTGGTGCAGGCACCTACCCCGGAGATCTTCAGGAGGCTGGTTATTTGACCCCAGCAGTTTTACGTGCCCAAAGCAGGGGGCTGGACCCAATGATCTCACGAGGTCCCTTCCAGCCCTAAACTTCTGTGAATCTGAGCGCAAGCGACAGTCCCACAACTTCCTGTTTCTGACTTCTTTCCCTTCTGTACCCCACTTCCTGTCTTTGCCACCCATAATTGGAGCCAAGCACAAAAGAAGAGATGAGTAATTTCCAGACAGATGCTTAGATGGGCTTGACTCCAGGAATAAATAGCAATTTTTGGACATCTTTGGTGGGGACTGTGAGGTAAGATATAGATGGGGATTGGTGGTTTGTGTGACTTGAGCCAGTTCATAGCAACCCTCAATGTTGACCTTAAATATCAGTGAATATATACTTGAACTCTTTCCACTTTTAACATAATATTGTTAGATTATATTAATCAGGTTTTTGTTTAGGTTGACTTTTGAATTGCAGAGTAGAGATGGAATCAAAGCTAGAGCTGAGATTTGGATATTTAGATTGAACCGTGCCAAAATATCAATAGCTAGCCTTCAGGAAATCCAACCCAAATGCTAATATCATGGGATCAGATGAGCTTGTGGATTTTATAACTTGATATCAATTTTTGTTATTAAATTTCGAGTGTCATGCGGCAAAAGCTTATGGGACCTGAGACCTTTTAGAGAACTGTAGTCAGATCCAAGTCCAAACTGGTATGTAGATGCTTTGCGATTTCTTTTTCTTTTTCTTTTTTTCCTTTTTTTGACTTAGACCTAGAACTAATACCTTAAGGGAAAGTTGGCTCTGGTAGCTTAATATTGAACATCTGTCCCTCTTCTTGCCCTACCCTACCTTGAAATTGAACATCTGTCCCTCTTCTTGCCCTACCCTACCCTGAAATATAGAAGAGTTGTCCCATATTTGGATAAGGCTTAATAGAAGCAGTTGACATTTTACTTTAAAAAATGTCCCCTCTCCCCAGTTGTTGACATGAATGATGAGGCCACCTTTGGGCTTTTTCCTTTCCTCCACTAAATCTTTGGATGACGTATCTCATATTACGTTAGAGTAGGTGACTTGAACAAAGGCCTAAACCTGATGTTAAAAATATTTCTTTACAATAAATCAAATTTTGACCAGGCCAAGGTGATAAAATAGTTCATAGACTCAGCAGCGTTATGTTTCTTGCATTTCTTCTTCTGTTACTATCCCCCCCCATTTTAACTGTCTGGCAAAAGTGCTTATTCTGCAAAGAAGTTGCTCCTTTCCCTCGACTTCTGATTTTTTTGCAGCAGAGGCAAAGAACGGTGACTCCATCAGCAACCTGCCAAAGCCAGCACCTGCTTTGAATCAGGAGGAGACTGTACAACTGAGTTGTGGGGATCTGTGATTTCACTCACATTTGTCCCTCAAGTTTAAATCCTAGTAGGGCTTGCATGTCCTTGAAATAGTGATCAACGGAAAAGGCTTATTTTGTGTCATGGTTTGCCATTAATGTATATAGGGAGGCTGATACTTTTGGGGAGAAGCCGGCTGTGCTTTTAACTCCTAGTGTGCCACTGCAGACATGGTTTAGGACCATGGTTTAGGATCACGATGAACAGGGCTTCGGTGAGGAGGCTAAGGCACGTGTGTAAACAGGAATGTCCCAGAAATTAGAACTGGAAAAGAGATCTTAGTTCACCTAACCCATTCCTTCAGCCAATGCCAGCATGCTTTCTCTAGACCATATTTTCCAGTGTTTGGTCCAGTGTGGTTTTGAATATGTCTCTTGATGGCATTTCCATCACATAACCTGAGGGTGGCCATGCTATCAATGAGTGTTGTGCATCTAGGCCAGCACTGGAATAGTTAAAAGCATCCCTAATTATTGTTCAGCTGTTCAATTTGCCTGTAGATTGCTCTTTGATGGTAAATTAGAGTAACATTTGTTTCAGAGATGTCAGTTTTAATTCCCCCATCTAGCATTTGTTAATGGATTGTGACATGCTATGGGTGCGTAGAGAAACTGGAAGGTTTGCTGAATTCTCCAATTACAAATGTAGGGAGTGCTGTCTTTATATAAATAAAAATGATTGCAGTAAAGGAAGGGGCACACAACGGGTGAGCTATAAGTACATGCATAATTGATATGTGTTTGAGCAGTGCAGTGGTAATTTTGCCAACAAAAGTCCTAAGGTGATGAGCTATTCCACTTCCAGCTGGCTTCAGTGGGTGTTCTTAGCACCAGCCAGGATGAGCAATCAGTAAATTGGGGCTTTACATTTTGTTCCTCTCCATGGAAGTGGTTTGCCCTGTCAGTGACCTCGAGCACACGGTCTCCTCAGCTCATCCTAGTTTTCTGTCATTCATCTAGTAGACATTTTTCATTGTGGCCAGCCCAAAAGAAAATGCAGTGGCTTATCCAAATCTAAGGCAAATGGGAAGACTTTCCCTTATAGTCTGGTGGGGAATGAATTTAAATGGTTTAGTTAGCAGGATTTAATTCAGTTCAACAAAGGGTTTATCTAGTCTTGCTCCTGTTGAGGCTAGGACAAAGGCTAACGTTGGTGTTGACAGGAGCCTGGGCAGGCCTAAAATGACTGTCAGAGTAAGGGAAGGAGGAGGCATTAGTTTCCATTATTTCTGAACTGCAAGCAAGTTTGGTTGTTGAACTTTAGCTTTTGGTTTGGGTTAATTTTTGCTTGTTTGGGACCTGTTCAGTCTTCCCACCTCAGGATGAGGAAAGAGCAGGATTGGTGTAGTATCCAATACAGTCTCACATCAGAGGAATATATTGTGCTGTTAAATGGAGATAGACTCATTGCTCGAGGCCTCATCCGTCATTGCCTTCTAATTGTCAGTTCCTTCAAGCTAATTTCTGTTCTAATTCTCTGAACATCACAATCTCCATAACAAGATTGCTGTCGTTGATTCTTACTGCTCGGGTTGTTCTGGTGCTACTGAAATCTTAGCTAAGCTACAACCCATAGATATGATTGCAACTCATGTAGACTTGCTGAGCTAGTTTTAAAGTAGCTGGCTGGGGTACCAATAGTAGTATAGCTTGTGGCAGCATGGGGTTCAAGACGAGTTGCAACACACTGGTTAAATACCTGAGCACTTAGCGCTAGCTGAGCTCTGTGCTGCTGTGGTTACCCTGGTACAGACACCTGAGCAAGGTCATTTAAAGATTGCTTGGATGTGTCCACCTAGGCAGTACTCACACTTTGGTGTACAGCTTACCCCAAGCCTTAATGAGGAGCCATCACTTCTCCTAAAGCTGTGAAGTTCAGTCCTTTTTTTAATATTGGTAGAGGTAGAGGTCGTCTGATCTCTCAACACCTGGTATTGCAGTAACCATCACCCTAATCCTTGACGTTGGGAGCATGTATTTCTGTCTGGCCTGCTTTGTCCCGGTTGCCCACTCTTGGGAACACTTCTTTTTTGACTGAATTAACCCAACAGCCCTATTAGCCTGAAATGTAGGTATGGCATGATCCTGCTGAGGAAGGCATAGTTTGAAACCGGTGCCTTCCTCAAACTGTAATCCCATCCTTGGTCTTCATTATTTATTTTACAGGGAGTTATGGGAGGGAGAAGAATCCAGATGCAGGCTGTTTCCCTCTGGGACCTGAGTTATAGTGTGGCTTGTATAAAGCTGCTTAGTCCTCAGCTAGGACCAGTCTTCCAGAGACAAAGATGATATAGCACCTTGGCTTTTGATGAGGCTTGATGGGGCGGAAAATGAGAGATTTTCTACAGCTGGGATCTGAACCCCCTTGTTACTGTTTAGCACAGTACCAAGACAGGCCTCTAAAGCTGATCCTGACATGGGTGTAAGTCAGTGTACCTCCACTGAAATCAGTGGAACTACCATGATTGTACCTCAATTTACATCAGCTGGCTGTTTGTCTTAACATGTCTGGACAGGGGAAGGGGCTGTCTTTCCCTCTGGTTTTAAGGGAGCAAGAAGCAACTGCATATCAAAAATACTTCTCTTGAGCAGGGGCTGTAGTTTTAGGAATGCCGTTCTACGACACTGGCCAAACACTATCATTTACAAGAAGGAAGGAAAGCTGGAAAAAGTTGAAAAGAGTAAAATAAACAAAAAGGAAGATCTAGGCAGTATGAAAGGACTCAGAAAAACTAGCTGATGCAACAAATGAAATTGGTAGCAGTTACAGAAAGAGAAATTGAAATATATGTGGGGATTAAGGTCCAAAAAATGACAAAGGATAGGAATTACATATAGAAGCTAAACACATACACATATATGTACAAATTCTTGTTCCTTATCATATACATGTATAGAAATTTAGAGTTCTGCACTGCACCTTCCTATCCTGGTTTATATATAAACCATACGGGTTTTTGGGGGGAGGTATGTTATTCTTCCACGCCTGCAAAGTATTCTGCATGCCTCTTGTGTTGTATAATTATTATATTTCACTAATCTCCTGGAAATAGATGGAGCAATTTTGCTCAGGCTTTCCAGAAAAGTTCATTTTGAGTCAGATGCCAATTATAGAACATTTCAACTCAAACAGTTAGTCACTGAAACACCAGGGGTTGATATGGAAAGTATTAGACAATCTTATCGGGCACCTCATCATACAGTATGTTGGGCCAGAGGTGGAGAATGCTGAAGTATTTTTAATGATCTGTCAGTTTTCTGGTAGTAATTCTGGGAAGAGGAATTGGCTCTTTTATGGGAATCCACGCATCAGTAAGCAGAGTTTGTTGTGTGCTGTTCTGCGATGGAAGCACCATTCTTGTTTGTTTTTCGTCCTCTGATTTGTTGGCATCAAATAACTTTGCATCATTACACTGTGACATGGGCATCAATAGTTAATGAGGTATAGTCATGTGAGATGGTGTGAGATGGATTCACTTTTTGGGAGGGGAAAGAGTTGCAAGCCCAATGTGCTGGATGTGTAAGAAAGTGTAATCAGCAAGACGGCTCTGTCTCTAGTAGGTGGCACTGAATGCCTCCCATGTTGATGTGAAGTGAGGAGGGATCACTCAGATCAGTGGTAATATCATGTTCCCTAGTATTATGGTGAACGGTGTAGAGCTGGGAGTTAGGATTTGGGGAACTCTTCAGAGTTGGAAATTCATCCTTGTGTAAAGGAATAAAAATAGGTTTGTGCACCACTTCTATATATCCTGGTGGTTTAGGTAGGACTTAACCAAGACTTGCATCGACCCATTGTGGAGGACTGCTCTAGGACGGTGGAAGTGGGTTCCAACCTGAATACCTGAGGGTCGAAGCTAATGGATTCTAGGGTTCATTTAGAGACGGATCCAGTCTGCAGAATTTGTGTCTCTATTTCCAACATACCAGAAGTCATGGCTATTTGAAGCTTTGGTTCTGATTAATATAAATGCAAGAACAACTTGTAAAACTGGATCCAGGTCTGGGCTTGGGTTTGAGGACCAGCAAAACTCAATGTTTTGGGACCTTTAGGTTGAAGGACATCTTTTGATTTATTTCTTATCTTTCTGGCCTTTCCGGAGGTGAAAGAAAGATCACATTCCTTCTGCCTGAAGATGTGGGAGGCTGAATGAACGATTTGTCCTATCCCCTGAACTCGTGTGTTTAAGCCAGACCCCTGCAAACTGCAACCATTGTTTCCTACAGCTGTAATTAAACCCCTGTCTTTGAATTTTGTCCCAGCAATTAAATGAACCGTGCATCTTTCTTCTCACAATGATGCTTTAGAATTTGGTGTTGAATATAGTGCTACAACCCTGCCTGTCCATTACAGTGCCTCTCAGTCCAGTCCCTAACACGCCACCTCTTGTTTCTATGATCTTAAAATCCAAAGACATGGCTTGTGTTATTATCTCCATAGGTGTAGCTTGCTGCAGTCTTGAGACCCAAGACTAAGGCTTTAGTTACTGTAAGCCTGGGTAATGTTATACTGATGACTTATATAGTGAAGGAAAAGCCCAAAGGGATCTTAAATGTGTCTCAGGGTTTTTATAAAAAGACCCAGTAATGATATCATTTTGGTTGTTTAAAGTTACAATGACAATAGGCAATTGTCCTCTAATGGGTGCAGTTTCTTGTTACATAAAACCTGTCAATCCTCCAAAGCACGGTAGTAAATTTTTCTAGAAAATGTTTTACAGTCAGTCACATTGTGTATTGGACAGTGGGCTGTGCGTGCAGGCTCTAACAGTGGCACGGATACTTTCAAGAAAAATACTTTGCATATGCCTCTTGGGCATTTCTCATACCTTTGGAAAGTAGCCTCTGATTCTTAGGGGTCATCAGTTTTAGGCTCCTGTATGAGATCTGAATTTTTTATTGTTGCTGTTTTTATTTTTCCCTGTTGCTGTTTTTCTCTGTGGACACCTGAGATAATTTCCCATGAGAAAAGCATTTCTGAGCACTGGCAATGTCTGATCAAAACCAATCCAAAACAAAGGAACTCTTTATAAGGTCGATGCTCCTTTCAAAAACTTGGAGGTATAGTATGACTTGAAACAATGTCAGTGTTCCTGTTCAGAAGTGCCTACGTTTCAGTGGCATTGGCATATAAGCATATATATGACTTCAGGGTCTGGTTTTGTATAAATACATAGGTTTTCAGCAAAGGCTGGTTATCAAAGGGTTGGGTGCAAGTCACAGAACTGTAGGAATTAAAGATGGAAAACCCATTTTAGGAACCAGGTCCATCATTTGCTGGTTTGTCTTCTCTGTGCATCACTGTCCTGGCTGGTCTTCTGCAATCACCAGGGTCTCTTTACATGAACCTTTTGGAGCTGCACTTTGTTCAGGGATTCTTTCATGATCTGCTTGGCCTAGAGATAGGGCAAAAGCTTCCCAGGCCCCTGTGTGGAGAATGCAAGATGCAAGGGAAGAGCACGGCCTCTGCGGCATCGTCTCTCTTTCCACCGTGCAGTCTGTTGAGCCAGCCGGGCAGAGTTCTTGGGGCAGTGCAGGGGCACGGGGTGTGGGCTTAGGGATCCCTGGCCTCCTGCATTTCTTGAAATTTGAGATTTACCC
>NW_017728917.1:1234920-1237365 GCF_001723895.1 Crocodylus porosus
TCTGGGCTTGGGTTTGAGGACCAGCAAAACTCAATGTTTTGGGACCTTTAGGTTGAAGGACATCTTTTGATTTATTTCTTATCTTTCTGGCCTTTCCGGAGGTGAAAGAAAGATCACATTCCTTCTGCCTGAAGATGTGGGAGGCTGAATGAACGATTTGTCCTATCCCCTGAACTCGTGTGTTTAAGCCAGACCCCTGCAAACTGCAACCATTGTTTCCTACAGCTGTAATTAAACCCCTGTCTTTGAATTTTGTCCCAGCAATTAAATGAACCGTGCATCTTTCTTCTCACAATGATGCTTTAGAATTTGGTGTTGAATATAGTGCTACAACCCTGCCTGTCCATTACAGTGCCTCTCAGTCCAGTCCCTAACACGCCACCTCTTGTTTCTATGATCTTAAAATCCAAAGACATGGCTTGTGTTATTATCTCCATAGGTGTAGCTTGCTGCAGTCTTGAGACCCAAGACTAAGGCTTTAGTTACTGTAAGCCTGGGTAATGTTATACTGATGACTTATATAGTGAAGGAAAAGCCCAAAGGGATCTTAAATGTGTCTCAGGGTTTTTATAAAAAGACCCAGTAATGATATCATTTTGGTTGTTTAAAGTTACAATGACAATAGGCAATTGTCCTCTAATGGGTGCAGTTTCTTGTTACATAAAACCTGTCAATCCTCCAAAGCACGGTAGTAAATTTTTCTAGAAAATGTTTTACAGTCAGTCACATTGTGTATTGGACAGTGGGCTGTGCGTGCAGGCTCTAACAGTGGCACGGATACTTTCAAGAAAAATACTTTGCATATGCCTCTTGGGCATTTCTCATACCTTTGGAAAGTAGCCTCTGATTCTTAGGGGTCATCAGTTTTAGGCTCCTGTATGAGATCTGAATTTTTTATTGTTGCTGTTTTTATTTTTCCCTGTTGCTGTTTTTCTCTGTGGACACCTGAGATAATTTCCCATGAGAAAAGCATTTCTGAGCACTGGCAATGTCTGATCAAAACCAATCCAAAACAAAGGAACTCTTTATAAGGTCGATGCTCCTTTCAAAAACTTGGAGGTATAGTATGACTTGAAACAATGTCAGTGTTCCTGTTCAGAAGTGCCTACGTTTCAGTGGCATTGGCATATAAGCATATATATGACTTCAGGGTCTGGTTTTGTATAAATACATAGGTTTTCAGCAAAGGCTGGTTATCAAAGGGTTGGGTGCAAGTCACAGAACTGTAGGAATTAAAGATGGAAAACCCATTTTAGGAACCAGGTCCATCATTTGCTGGTTTGTCTTCTCTGTGCATCACTGTCCTGGCTGGTCTTCTGCAATCACCAGGGTCTCTTTACATGAACCTTTTGGAGCTGCACTTTGTTCAGGGATTCTTTCATGATCTGCTTGGCCTAGAGATAGGGCAAAAGCTTCCCAGGCCCCTGTGTGGAGAATGCAAGATGCAAGGGAAGAGCACGGCCTCTGCGGCATCGTCTCTCTTTCCACCGTGCAGTCTGTTGAGCCAGCCGGGCAGAGTTCTTGGGGCAGTGCAGGGGCACGGGGTGTGGGCTTAGGGATCCCTGGCCTCCTGCATTTCTTGAAATTTGAGATTTACCCTCTCGCTGTTCCTTGAGAGAGGCACATCCCACCAGTGAGGGGGTGAGGGGGAGAAGAGGAAGGAGGCTTGGCTAGGGGAATCTCCCTGGGGCTCCAGTCCCCCCAAGCTTTGTCTCAGGTAGATTGTCCGGGCCAGTATTAGTATTACTGACAGGTAGGCAATAAACTGAGGTGCAGAGAGCTGTTATTGCAGATGATCTTATTTGATCTCCTGTCTCATCAAATCTGTGTCCCCACTTCAGCCTCACAACACATTCTTTTGACAGAAGCAAATTATTGCTCCTGTCTGATGTTTGGGGTGGGGGGGGACATGGTAACGCAGCAGGAAAGGTTTTTTGCTCCTGTTTTCACCTTCAGTGCAAGGCCTGGGAATAGGCTTGCCATTTCTTCCATTAGCATATCCTCCAGAAAAACAAACCTGTGGGCTGCAGTGTCTGAAATAACAGTGCTGCATTATTCTCCAACCTGGGATTTAATTATTTGCCATGACAGAGATGTGAATTTGATTATGTCCCGTACTGCAATGTTCTGGACAGAGACCTAATGAGGAAGTGTTGTCCGCATACAAGGAAGTTTCTTTTTTTTTTTTATTTTTATTATTATTATTTTTTAACAGTCGGTCTTTGTGTTGTCAAGGGGCTGAACTGCTGCTCTCTATTGCTGTTTTCTCCCCGCAGCAGCAGCAATTTTAATAAGGGCTCCTAAACTGTACCCATTGCTATCACGCCAAGTAACTGCTTTTTAATAGGAATGGAAGGCATAAAGCAGGCAGCTAAATTAGAGGTTGGATTTTTGCAGATGGTGCTGGCGAATTGGAATGCACCACATGACATTTTGACTTTGTCT
>NW_017728917.1:1237465-1246742 GCF_001723895.1 Crocodylus porosus
TTTCTGTTTAGAACAGAGAGGACAAACTCTGACGAGGTCTGGGAATCTGTCAGCTTCTCTTGTACCTGCGTCTGGGAAAGGATCCAACAGCACGAAGAACTACGCTGTCATCTTTGAGAACAGCTGCCCCCCGATCCTGTTTGCCAGGCGCACCCTGGCTCTGGGGATTCTCCACGTGGTGCCGTGTAGAGCGAGCCATGCTCCCCAGGTGGAAATGGATGAAGAGAGGATTAAGAGAACACCATTTAAATTAAAATAGCCACTAACAGTAATTACTGGGATCCAGAAAATGTCAAAGTAGTGTGCCAGTTGGGGTTCAGATGTGATGCACACCTGAAGCTCTGAAGACTTCAGTGCAATTTGTGGGGAAGCAGCATTTCAGAAGATCAAGCCCCTTACATTTAGCTGGATTTAAGAGCCTAATTTAGGCAACCTGGTTAGACAGTTGCGGCCTCCTGTTTTACCCACAGTCATGCGGGAAGTCTGAGGCAGAGGCGAGGACTGAATCTAGTGTGGGCTTATCCAACATCCGGCCCGTGGGCCGCTATGCGGCCCGCCAAGCCGTTTTCTCTGGCCTGAGGTCCCTCGCTTGGGACAGGCAAGGAGTCCTGGCGCCTGCTCTGCGCGCCACGGCGGTGGTGGGGCAGCGGTGAGGCGGGCAGGGCCGGCCCGCGGGCCCCAGCCGGCGGTGAGGGGAGGGGAGCTGCTTACCCCCACGGGGCTGGGCTCGTCACGTGAGCCGGGTCCCGCTGCCTGCACCGGTCAGTCCTGAGCGCCACACGGCTCCGCCCCCACTTCTGCTGGCCAGTGCCAACCTGGCCGGCCTCCTCCCGTTCCCAGCAGCACGTGGGAAGCCGGCTTCAGCTGTGTGCTGCTTTTCCTGGCCAGTGCCGACCCGGCTGGGCCCATCCCATCCAGGGCAGCATGTGGCTGAAGCCGGCTTCCCACGTGCTGCTGGGGACACCCGGCTGGGTCGGCGCTGGCCAGCAGAAGCAGCGGTGAAGCCTCCTGCCTTTTGGGACCAGCTGGTGCAGGTAGGGGGAAAGCGCAGCAGCACGTGGGGAAGCCACCGCTCGATAGGGGATGGGATGGGCTGGCCGGCTGCACCAGGGAGGGAAAGCTGTGGCTGAGCCCCCTGCAGCTGTGCTGTATGCTCGTTTATGACAACAATATGCTGGTCGTAAACAAGCATGGTTCATGCTCAGGAATAGGGCATGAACCATCTGGGCTGCAACATAAATTTGGAGCAGGTAAAAATCTTTGTAAAAATACTGTCCAGTGTTTGGATTGTGTTTGCTTCTGTCTCTCTTTGTGTGGGATTGGGGGTTCATCTTGTTACTGCTTGTTAAAGAGGTGTTACTAGCAAGTTATTAATTCAATAAAAGTAAATCTTCTTGGAGATTATTCTCAAAAATGCCCGTATTTAGTTGCTTGGATTAGTTGCCGCTCTGGCTGGTATCTTGTCCACATTTGATCTCTCGACTTGCTTTATGCTTCTTTCATTCGTTGAGAAGTGAGTAGAAGCGAAAGCATTTATTTTTGTCAAGTGTCTGGTATTATTTCATTCTTGCTTCTATGTTGTTTTTATTTTGGGTTTTAAACCACATTTCCAGACCAATTTCATTGTCACTTCCTGCAACTTCATGGGTGTCAAAGGTCACGTGACATCACTTCCTAATGTGATACCACATCTTGGGAGGTCTTTGAATATGGCTCGCCGGCCCACTGGGTGATAAAAAGTTTGTAATCTGGCCCCACATTCAAAAAGGTTGGACGCCCCTGCTCTAGACCCTTTTCCACAAGCCCATCTTCTCCCATGTAATTTGGGACTGGGTTAGTCCTGGGGTTTTGGTTTGGCTCGCGTGGAGGAGAGGTCAGCTCTGAAGTTCAGCTCAGCGTCTGAACTCCCTGAGGGTCAGAGAGGGTTTGGATCTGGTTTGGGCCAGTAATTAGCATGGTAAAAGGTGAATAACTGAAATACTGGATGGCACTGTTGTGTGCATGTGAATTAAATGAAGCTGTTTGTTACCTTGTTCAGCTAATGGCAGGTTACTGCTAAGATTTT
The DNA here is from genome assembly GCF_001723895.1 of Crocodylus porosus. Classification (NCBI taxonomy): domain Eukaryota; kingdom Metazoa; phylum Chordata; order Crocodylia; family Crocodylidae; genus Crocodylus; species Crocodylus porosus. The sequence goes on from NW_017728917.1 coordinate 1,239,531, forward strand.
CAAGAGTGGTTGGAAATTGCGATTGCCTCAGTTTTTGAGGGCCCAGCTTGAAACGCCTCAAGAAGCCTGAGTTTTGGAAGGCAGGAATTACCTGGCATTTTCTGAAGATCTGCCCTTTCGAGGGCACGTCAACCTGGACACACAACAGTGGGCACCACAAAGCGCTAGCCACTTGAAAATCTTATCTTGTGTAAAACTTCTGATCTTCTTTCAGAGGGAAATGCCATGCTGTTAATGGAAGGAGCTCTTGTTCAGCAGCTTTTCTCCTGCACCTTCCATAAGAAACTCTAATTTCTAATAATTTAAGCTTAAACTTTAGATATAGGCAGGCTACCCAGTCAACTTTTAATTAGAGCCCACTTGTCTGATGTGGGTATCTTTGGTTAAAGCCACCCAACCAGTCAACCTTTGGGATATTACTTAAGCTGACTGAATGCATAAAAATATATGAGGCTGTCTGAGGAAATCTGAAAGTAATTGCTGTCATTTTGGGGGGTCTATACTTACTTTAAACCTGTCTTCAAATTATAATGAGTACTTCAAGTCTGAGAAGAGTCCACAAAGAGATTTGGGGTATAATTACAAGGAAAGCAGGAAGGCAATGCATGCACATCTGCAGCAACATCCAACCACTGGATTTATGAATAGGAATTGACTTGGTTTGCAGCCAATCATAAGTGATTAGCAGTTCCCTAAGAAATGGGCTCTCCTGTGAAATATCACATTTGTGTTGTGGGAACTAGGAGATTAGATCATGATTAAAATTTGCATCTTGTTGCCTGGCAGAGGACAAAAATAGATTAAATGATTTCAGCAGTAAGGAAGGAAAAGATGCCAAGGAAAAATACCCACAAAACTTTAAATCCATAACGGACTGTCTTCCCTAAGCACTCTAATGCCTTTCTAGTGATGCAGTGAAAACAGAAACCTTGATTATCTGTAGAGGTAGTTACTTCTGTATTGGTATGTGTCTTGGAGAAGTATTTTGACTCCTTCCCAATGAGATATTGGCCTACTCAGAAGGAGATGGTGAAGGGTAAGGAGGAGGATGTGGAAAATGGGGCAGTGGTAGGATGGTGAATATGAACGGGCATGCACAATTGTAAATTGCTGCAGCAGACATGAAAACACAACTTGAAGACTTTGACAACACAAATTGGGCACCTTGTCAATCCCAGAATATTGAAAGCCCTGGCAGATGAAATTAGTAATCTGGCAGCTGGGATTTTTAATAAATCTGTTGAATCTTGCCTACCACCATTCTGCAAAATATCAAACCTAGTACTTTTATACTGAGAGAAGGATATGATCCAGAAAACTACCAGTCTGTTGGTCTGTCCTTCAAAAGTGTGCAAGGCTTTTGAACAAATGCTGAAGGAAATGTAATTTTAGACCTGGAGGTAAAAGGAAAATGGAAAGTAAGGCAAATTGGCAGTCCCAGAAGTCTTACTTTTGAAAGCTGATTTTTCTGGACAAAGAAAATGTGATGGATATAATCTATTTAGACTTTAGCAAAATATTTGATACAGTGCCATATGGGAAGTTATTTGTTAAGCTGGAGAAGATGAGAATGAACCTAGGAGTTTAGGTAGGGTAAGGATCTGACTAAAGAAGCTGTGCAGAAATAGGATGTAAGGCGCTTATTAGTGGAGTTTTTCAAGGATTGTTCTTGTAACCAATCTTCTGTCATATTTTTAATAATAATTTTGGCACAAAATGCAGAACAGGGTGGTGGTATTTGCTGTGATGAGAGAGCTGGTCAATATGGGGTGTGGGGGGGAGAGTTGGAATATCTTACAGGTAGAATTGGATGAGAGCTGGAGTAATAAAAAAAAGAAAAGAAATGCACCTAGGGATTAATACGTAGAGCGATATAATGGGAATTTCTCAGATGGAGCAAATGAAGAGGAGAAGGGCTCAAGAGTATTAATGGACACTGGATGACCAAGCCACCAGTGAGGTCTGAGTGTGAGAAGGCAAATGTGATCCCATAATGCATCAGGCTTAAGATGGAGCTTGCTAATGGATAAGGGATAATATGATGCAGTAGCCTTTGGTAGCAAGAGCCCTGGCTCTGGCTCAGAAGGTCCTCTTCCAGTCCTGTAGTCCTTGAGAAGTAGGGACATTCAACTATAGGTATAAGCTAAGCAGCTTGCATGGGATCATTAGTTGATTAGGGGACCTCCCAGAAACGCATGGAATTGGTACCCAGCAGGTGGTGCCTGGGAGCCTGCATATTGCAGGCTCAATTGATCCCAAAATAAAACTTTTGCAGGTGGTTTGAGAGGCTTCTCTCTGTAGTTTCAGTGGTTTTCAATATCCTTTGGCACAGCATTGCTACACTGTAGATACTGCATTCTCCCTAGGGTTGGCTTCCTTTTGGTCATAGATTAAATAATCTGTGTATCGTAAAGGGTATGCGGCAGTCACAACTGATATATTGGCATTTGTTCATCTGCATTAACATGCCACCAATTCCAGAGAGCATGCAGCAGTGATTTACCCATGGACAGCAAAGCTGCATAAATGAGGAATTTAGTGTAGCCAGCTGCAGCTTTGAGAATATTTCTGAGAAGTGCGAGATAAATCCAAAATAGAAAATACTGTTCCATCCACCCAGCAGACCCCACCACCCTTCTACCTGCCATGATAATGGGGAAAATATTAGATCCAAAGAGCTCATGATTGAGTGGAGTGAGTGCTATTAGTGAAAGAATATTTTTTGTAGCAACAGGTTCCTGATTTGCATGCTTTCAGTGGGAGGCAATTGCATCTAGGGCTTATTCCTGTATGGTGCTGAGTGCCTCTCACTGGTTCTGGCATACCCTCATCTCCTGTGAAGCTTAATGGGTGTTGAGAACACTCAGAACTTTTCAGGGCCAGATCTTTTTCTCTTTCATTATTCAGACATTTTCTAGCATGCTCCTCACCAGGGTGTCTGAACTCCGGTTTGAATGATACAGGGGCAAAGGTAAGTCTAAAATTAGACATGCAGTAAGTGAGAGGTACATCATGGTACCATGGGTGTGACAGCACTGAAGTATTGTTGCTCCAGTGTATATTCATGGCTTTTGGATGAATAGGGATATTCTTAAATAAATAGAAATAAGAGTCCAGGTTCAGTTTTTGACCTGCCAAGTGCCATTATCCTAGGTAGTGTGAAAGCAGAGAACATCTGTATTTTGGTTTTAGGGTTTATAAATGAGAAAAACAGGGCCCAGATGTGGATTGGCGGCCCAGATGTGGATTGGCAGCCCAGTGGATGGTGTCACTTCAGTTTCTAAAGCAGGAAGAGTATTAGACAGGATTTGTAGAAAAGTTGTAAATAAGGCCCCTGAGGCATCCCTCAGGCTGCAGGGCAATTCCAGTTCTAAAATAATATCCCAAATTAAAATGTACAGTTTTTGGGTGTCGGAACATAGCAATGAATGGAGCCAGGAGAGGGCAAATCTAGGAAGGAGCAAAATGTATTTAAAAAGACATTCCCAGAAACCAGTTGTGCTGCCAGAATTCACTTGCTCCGTTGTAAGCTGAGAAAAGGAAAGAGAGAATACTGCAAGCATGAAAGCAATGTGAAAAATGCAGCGAGATATCAGTGGCATTAAGAAGTTGCTGCATTCTTGTTCTCTGTGGGATGGGTGTGAATGCATCTGTTAGGGATTTACCAGGATTCACTTGGATGCAAGCGACGGCAGGGTTTGGAACAAATGTATCTTATTACACAATGCTTCAGGGCTTGGCGTGGCTAGGTAAAAGAAGAAAAATAGATCATCTTCCCTTCTTCCCTCCCAATCTTAGTCACTTGAGTGCCTTTTTTATGCTGTCCCTTTCTTTGTGAAATGTTGTCCCTGCCCAGCTACCAAACGGCCCCACTATTCTCATTTGATACTTTCCCAAAGGTTCACTGCCTCCATGATGTCCGCGATCAGTAAGTCAGTAAAAGCCATCAACCTCACTAATGCTAGTAGGAAGAGGGTAATGTTATAGCCTCCATCCTCCCCCATCATCTGCCTAATCTTATTCTGCTGTCTGTTGTGTAAAATTTGAGCTTCTCCCTATTGCTTTTGTGGTCCCTGTGGTCATCTCGGCCCATCTGTGATATAGTATGTATTTTTTATGTGGGGCCTGGCCTAACACGATCTTGCTCTCTGCAGTATAACTACCAGTGTTTGTGCTCTGGGTGGCAGGGGTGGGCTGGCTGCGGTGGCAGGAGCTGCCTTTCTTGTGCCCCAGTCACTCACCCCTGATTGCGGGGCCGGTTGCCCACCCCTCATTATGCAACTGCTGGATCTCGGTTGGAATCCTTAGGTGACGCTGCGGTAAGACAAGTAATAATTATAAGGATGGTGGTGTTGCAGTTAGTGGTAGATGTTGGATCCAGTGGGAGAAGTCTGCATGTGACTTGTTTTACATGAGGAGGCCATTGCGCATTGGCAACTGTGAGGATCTTGGCGGAGAAGAAACCTGTGTCCAGGGCAATGAGATCCAAGATGCCTGGGGTTACTCTTCCACTGCAGCCTTCATCTGCCTTTGCAGCCGTTGAGAAGTATGCCTTCTTCATCTTCCTGCTCCACTGTTGGGGTCTTTGTTATGTTGGCCTGCTCTTTGTCTGATACCTCCTCTTTGATCATGGGCGACCAGGAGTATAAGACTTCTGACAGTGTTGCTTTTGGGGTCACTGGTACATGCAAGCCTCTCCACCCCATCAAGGTGGCAATTCATGGAGGGGAGTGCAGTTAGTAAATACAGCCAGCAAGGCTTTGAGAGAGCAAGATGAAAAGAGAGTTTGCTCTGTGAGAGGAAATAATCATCCCATAACCTCTTAGTTATGCTGAAGCTGTATGAATAACCTAACAGAACTTCTTGGCATTCAGTGTGCTTATCTGACATTTTGCTTGATTTTGCTAGTGACGTGGTTGTGATGCTCACGCTGTTGCTCTACCACGTGGATGCTGACTGTTTGCCCTGCATTGTGGGCCATGGCTAGGAGCTAACCGCTGTGTTAAGCTTGGAAGGAGGGGGGCCTGTGCCGAAGAGCCTTGTGCCTTTCCTAATTTTGGATTGGATTGACTGCAAGAATTCTGCTTCCCTCTGGGAGATGAAGCCGAAAGCAATCTTGCCATGTACTGATAGCCCAAGGGGACCAATATGACGGCAGCCTATCAGTAGGCTCCCTACTCCTGGCCATGCACCCTGCTCCAGCTGTAATATATAAGTCTCTGCGCTACTGAAGGATCCACCCTTGTCAGGTAATCGGGTGGTCAGCACGGTGGACTGTGCAGGTAGAATTTCCCAGCAGCAAAGCACAAAGCTTTCAGACCGCCCCTGACGCTCAGGGCTGAGGAAGGTGCTGTGTAATGGAAGCACGGGGCCTGGTGAGGTGGCCCATTTAATGTTTTCCTCCAAACTGTGCTGCCCTCTGTTAAGAAAAACCTGATTATGTTGAACAAAGCAGAATTGCAGCTTCCTTTTCATGTCTTTTTTTTTTTTTTTTTTGTTCCAGAGTAAGGAAATTGGCTTACAGATGCATGAAGAACTCTTGAAGGTCACCAATGAACTCTACACAGTAAGTAATATGCTGCTTCCCCTCATGTCTAACCGGTGTAACGAGGATTACAGTAATCAGGAACAAAGGCAATGTAATACATTATACACAGAACAAAATGTCAATTAAGTGTTACAATTACTTGTGGAGGATCCTTTTCCTATGTTACGATTTCTGTCTTTTTTTCAATCCTTTTTGGTTATTACAGATCTTTTATCTTTAATTGGGTTTGACTGGGACAGAGAAGAATTTAGTAACCTTGTTCTACAATGGAGATCTTTCAGCTGCTATGGATTGAGGACCAGGCTATAGGTTACAATATCTGATTCTGTCACTCATGCAACAAAGGGTGTTTTGGACTAGATGCAGCATGACGTTTACTCTCCTCCAAGGCTTTCGTCCTGCCTCCAGGCCTCATGTCCATGACCACTTCTAGATGTTGCCAGTGTCTGTTCTTTGGGCCAGCGGAGTTGCTCTGGAGTGGCACTGTTTAAGCTCAGTCCTAACTTGCCTGACCCTTTCCATGTGAGTTCTTTGGCCCGCCTGTGGTGTGTGCACAGCTGATGTGGCTGAATCTGACTGTCAGCAGGTGATTTTTTATTTTTTATTACTTTCCTCCCGATGATGTTCTTTTTCCTAATTAAATCCATTGCGGCAGTTCCCTCACTGCCAATGTCTTTTGGTGCCAAATGAAATTGTGACCAGAGGCGCTGCTTTCCAAGTAGGCTTTCGTGGGAAGGTCAGCAAAAACCCTTGTATTGTTCCCGCTCTTCAGCCAGCAGGAGTTGGTTTATCATTTCCACTTGGGCTTAAGGATTGATGATGTTTTCTAGGAAGCAGTATTAAAGTTTGTCATGCTCAGGAAAATATAAGCAATCCTGCTGATCCCCTCAGCTCCTTTCTGTTTCCTGGTCATAAATTACTCCTCAGCAGTTTTATTCCGAAGCTGAATGATTGCTTTATTCTATTCTTTTTATAAAGAGGACTCAATAATACAATTAATTCTTTTTCTTGGAAATTTCTACTAAAAATGTTCATTTTACAGGTTCATTTAACTGTAGCTGAATAATTTTGGAAACAGTGTAATAGATGCAAAGCAAACAAAACCAAGTGAGAACTGAGCAAACGTTAAACCCACCAACTGGATGAATCCATGCAAGGTGACAAAAGCAAGGGCTGGAACAGTCTGCCAGCGGAGGTGGTTCAAGCACCTACATTGAACACCTTCAAGAGTAAATTGGATGCTCATCTTGCTGAGATCCTATGATCCCAGCTGACTTCCTGCCCTTTGGGCGGGGGGCTGGACTCGATGATCTCTTGAGGTCCCTTCCAGCTCTGATGTCTATGAAATCTATGAAAGACATGAGGGACACAACACCGAATTCAGTCTGTCTGAGCTTCTCAAATGTGTTTGAGGTCTGAAATGAATGCAGCTCCTGAAAACCATGGTGTGAAATGCTGGCCCTTGTGAAATCATAGAATCGTAGAAGTCAGGTCGGAAGGGACCTTGTAGATCTTCAAGTCCGACCCCCTGCCTGGGCAGGAGAAAAAACTGGGCTCAAATGACTCCAGCTAGGTAGGCATCAAGCCTCCTCTTAAAGATCCCCAGGGTAGGAGCCAGCACCACTTCCCTTGGCAGTTGGTTCCAGCTCCTAGCCGCCCTGACT
>NW_017728917.1:1246847-1250721 GCF_001723895.1 Crocodylus porosus
ACCTATCCAGGTCTTGCTGCAGTCTTTCCCTCCCTACTAGCATGCTCACCTCACCCCAAATTTTGGTATCATCAGCAAATTTAAACAGGTTGCTTTTCACCCCGTCGTCCAAATCGCTGATAAAGAAATTGAACAGTGCAGGCCCCATGACCGAGCCCTGGGGGACTCCGCTGCTCACTTCCCCCTAGGTCAAATGTAGCTTGTCCACCACCACCCTCTGAGTGCAACCCTTCAGCCAATCTGCAGCCCATCTGACTGTGTAGGCATCAATGCCACAGTTGCCTAATTTTTTAATGAGGATGAGGTGGGAGATGGTGTCAAAGGCCTTGCTGAAGTCCAGAAAGACTGTGTCCATGGCAACACCTGCATCCAGTGCTCTTGTGACCTGATCATAAAAGGCAATCAGGTTGGTCTGACATGGCCTGCCCCTAATGAAACAGTGCTGATTGCCCTTGAGCATCATCCCTGAAGCTGGCCCATCGTAGATGTGCTCCTTGATGATCTTCTCAAAGAGTTTCCCTAGGATTGAGGTAAGACTGATGGGCCTATAGTTGCCCAGGTCCTCCCTCCTCCCTTTTTTAAAGATGGGGACCACGTTGGCTATCTTCCAATCATCTGGCATCTGGTCCGAACACCATGAACGCTCGTAAAGCCGTGCCAAGGGCCCTGCAATAACCCGTGCTAGCTCCCTCAACACCCTGGGATGGAGAGCATCTGGACCCACCGATCTGAACACGTCCGGCCCCTCCAGAAGCTCTCTAACCCAGTCCTCCCCAACCTGAGTTCTGGAGCCGTTCCCCTTGAGTCCGTCTTGCATCATGGTGGGGAAGTCCCGGTCCCTGCACAAGACAATGGAGGTGAAGAATTGGTTAAAGAGGTCTGCTTTCTCTTCTGGTGCAACCACCAGATTGCCCAGAGGATCGTGCAGGGGCCCCACATTTCCAGGTGCTTTCTTCATCCTCCCTATATATTTGAAAAAAGACTTTTTGTTATCTTTGATCTTGGATGCTAGTCCTAGCTCTATGTCTGCCTTAGCTTTCCTGACAGCCCTTCTACAGGCCTGAGCAGAGGAGGTATACGCCTCTTTGGACATAGCACCCCCCTTCCACCGGTTGTACGCTGCCTTTTTCGCAATCAGGCATTCCTGTACACCCTTGGTGAGCCAGGGGGGCTTTCGGGCACTCTTGCCCCGCTTGCTTCTTGTTGGGATGGTCACCCCTTGGCCTTGAGTATCATCTCCTTAAGGAACGACCACTCATCTTGGGCACTGAGTTCCCCTGCCCTCGAGAAGCCCAGCGCCTCTCCCACTAATCTCCTAAACTCATTGAAGCTGGCCCTCTTGAAGTCTAGGGCTACCGCCTTGCTGCATGTACCACCCCCTGATTTGGGAGACTGTTTGGACCCCTGTTTCTTACCTGGGGACTCCTTGCATTTGTCACCTGTCTTGCTCGGGTGGTGTCTCCTCGTCTTCCTGCGGCCCCCTCCCCCGGCGATGCTAGTTTAAAGCTCGCCGCACAAGATCAGCCAACCTGGAAGAGAAGACACGCTTGCCTTTAGGAGAGAGGTGAAGCCCATCCCACACCAACAAGTCCCCCGCCCGAAAGCAGAGGTCGTTATCAAGGAACCCAAGGCCTGCCTGGCGGCACCAACTGCATAAGCACCGGTTGACCTCGCCAATGCAGGCCTCGTGTCGCCGTCCCTGCCTACTCACCGGAAGAAGAGAGGAGAATACCACCTGTGCCCCCGCCTCCTTAAGCTTGTCCCCCAGAGCCTTTAAATCCTTCATAATGGGTTGCCCCTGGCCACGTCATTTGTCCCCACGTGGATGACAACCATGGGGTACTGGTCTGCAGGTCGGATGTAGGCCGGGATCCTCTCCGTGATGTCTCTAACCCGAGTCCCAGGCAGAGCTTCCATTGACTTCAGCAGATTTAGGATTTCACTGCAATCCCATTCTGGTCCTACATTCTGGCCAGTATGTGCTTAAGGGCATAAATCCATGGAGAAGGTGCTGTTCCATGTTGCTTTGAATTAACCTCCCTGTTATACAATAATTAACCAGGAGGAGGCAGGCTTGTTTCACAAACTGTAATGAAACCTGGACAAGAGACCTGCCTCATTAAGGAACCTTCTCCCCAAAGAGATCATCCCAAATGGGTGGAGTTCCAGTTTGCACAAGCTCAGTTCAGGAACTGATTTTTGGCTGTCCCTTAAGTGAGCTGTAAAAACAGGTTTGATAGCAGTACACTTGTGGGATAACTCAGCACGGTGGATTTGCTCTGCAGCATGCTCTCATACCCAAAACTGATGGGGTGTTCTTACATCTGTTGCTCTAACTTGACGTGAACCTAGGGATTGCCATTGAGAACAGGTTTTGGGATCAGATCACTTAAGCTCATGTTTGACTCTGGCTTTACTGGGACTTAGGCGCTGTGTTAATGCTAAGCCTCTATTTAAGTCCCTTGTGGAGTCAGTCTTATTAACAAGCTGTTTAGAAGACTGAAGCACTCTAGCTAATGGCAGCAAACAATACCATTTATGGACAGCAATGTTGGCAGTGGCCTTTATCTAGAACATGTTATTAATATTGGAAAACACAACTTGTGTTGTTAAATAACTAATGAACACTGGAACATATTTTCCCTCCCTCCATTGCAGCTAATTAACTTATTTGCAGAAAGATCCGAGGGACACAGCTGTGGCAGCTTTTCTTTATGACACAATAGCTTAAGACAGGGACAACATGACTTCGTTCCAAATGCCGTGGAGAAGGCGTGAGAAGACTGTAGATTGGAGAATAGATTGCTCTAGGTGGCCACCATCCACCATCCAAAACAAGAGAGCATTAAGGAAACTGTGGGACTTTTAAACCTTAGCTGATCTTTTTGCCTGGACTGCACAGCCTCAGATGAGAGATAATGGGAAGAATTGCCTGTGCAGCAAACTTATAATAGCAGTGGTTTCAGCAATATGAACATTAGCAGTCTGGAAAGAATAATGCTATAAAGTGATGTTCATGTTAACTCTTATGCAGTATCGAAGGGAGTTTCATGTGTGGGCAGTCCTGGCTGGGAGCATTGATGTGAAAAGCCATGCGTGGTACTTTTCTAGCAATCCCTGGTTTTCTTCTTCTTGATTGGCTTCCTCTCAATAATCAGTCGTCACTTCAGGTGGGGTAGAGGTACACTTTATGGATTAACTGACTGAGAGATGCATAGTCTTCTGTGAACCGCAGCTCACTTCATCTGATGCTATTGGACAGTATCCGATGCTGTTTCAGGAGCACGTGAGAGTAAATTATGGTGAGGGAGAAAAAGACCCTGCTTCAAGAAAATAGTTGTGGCAGTTAGCAAGCCTGATGGGGGAGGCTGGGCAGTGGGAGTTGGAGACTTCCTATGGTGCCCTTAAGTAATGCTTTTTAACCTGTGTGCCATGGCACACCAGTGTGCTTATGAAGAGCTCCTTGGTGTGCGATGAGAATTTTGGAATAATGCAGTGGTGGGCAAAATGCAGTCTGCTGGCCAGATGCATAGTTTCATAGTTTCATAGTTGGTAGGGTCAGAAGGGACCTGAGCAGATCACCAAGTCCGACCTCCTGCCATGGCAGGAAAGGGTACTGGGTCAAATGACCCTGGCCAGCTGTTTATCTAGCCTTCTTTTAAAGACCCCCAGGGTAGGAGCCAGCACACTTCTCTTGGAAGTTGGTTCCAGACCCTAGCCGCCCTGACAGTGAAGTAGCACTTCCTAATGTTTAGCCTGAATCTACCCTCCACTAGTTTGTGTCCTTTGTTTCTAGTCGCTCCTGTAGTGCTTGCGGGAACAGGGACTCCCCCTGTGCCTGCTGGTCCCCCCTGACTAGTTTGTAACAGGCCAC
>NW_017728917.1:1251284-1263700 GCF_001723895.1 Crocodylus porosus
CCTCCAGCCAGTTGGTGACCCATCTGACTGTGTAGGTGTCGACACCACAATCTCCTAGCCTTTTTTATGAGAATGGGGTGAGGGAATGTGTTGAAGGCCTTCCTAAAGTCCAGAAAGACTACGTCCACTGCGACACCTGCATCTAAGGATTTGGTGACCTGGTCATAAAAGGTCACCAGGTTGGTCTGGCAAGACCTGCCCTTAATGAACCCATGTTGGTTGCCCCTGAGCATAGTCTCCCTTGCTGGCTCCTTGTGGACATGCGCCGGGATAATTCTCTCAGAGAGCTTTCCCCGGACCGAGGTAAGACTCATGGGGCTATAGTTACCTGGGTCCTCTTTCCTCCCTTTTTTGAAGATGGGGACCACATTGGCCCTTTTCCAGTCATCTGGCACATTGCCCGAGCATCATGAGTGCTCATAAAGCCGTGCCAGAGGTCCCACAATAACATCCAACCCACTAGGTGATTTCATCTGGCCCTCTGGCAGGTGCCTACCAATTCACTGTATCTGGCCTGGCCCTGGGCTGTCCCTGCTGTGCTTGCATGGGGCTGAGCCCCACTCAGTCCCATGGGGACAGTGCATGCTGCACTCCCACCCTTGCTTGCAGGATGGTCCTGACCGGGATGGGATGGCAGGAGTGGGGAACCTGGGCCAGCGGGGGCACGGGGCCTGCTGGCTCCATCACACGGGGCTCCCTGGGGCTTGCATGTAGTTTCTGCGTTCTCCGCCCGAGCTGAGGTCAGTAGAAAGACTCCAGCGGGCGTTAGATGGGGTTCACCGTTGAGTGGCACAGCCTGTATTGATGAACAAACATAGTTAATAAATACTTGTTTGGAAAGTTGTTGATTGGGCACAGGTGTAACTAGGTTAAATGATTATGTCCCAGCCTCCTGACAAAACCCTGGTGGTACTTACATTACAGCCCGGGCTGTGGTTTTATGGTTAAGCTCTTCTGTTACGGTAGTACAATGCAGTTGTGTTTGGGTTTCTCTTGGTGCAAGGAAAATCTGTCATGTGACTGTCACTTCTGGGCCAAAGTACAGGGCTCGTTTTATTTAGGTATTCCTCTGTGTGCCCCACAACAAGTAGGGGAGGACTGTGGGGTAGAGCGAGGAGGAAAGGCTGAGATAAAGCTCCCATGGCTTTTATTTTCCCTATGTTGTATAGCACAAAAGGTGTCTGCTTTGTGTGGATTCTGTGGTTTTGTCATTAGGAAGTTGCAGTTGCAAACGCATGTGGTCGAAATCCCTATTGAGTTATAGGCTTTGTGAAATAACACAGGGTCGAAAGAGGCTCAAGACTCTGCTTGCTACTCCTCCCATTCTTCTGGAATTATAAATCACAGAGACGGCACGTTTCTGGGAGACTTTGATAAGGCATTTGGAGCTCATTTAGAGGCTACGTTTACGCTTGGCTGGAAGAAAGGTCATATGTTTGAGCCTAACGTCTTCCAAGCTAAACACTCAAGGTTTTTTCTGACAACCGCAGCTGCGGAAAACTCTGTGTTTTGTTCGCTGGGGTTTGTGCAAAGTTGTTTTGTTTTTATTCTGTTTTTGTTTTTTTTCCTTTTTGTGGTTTCGTGCTCCTTCGAGTGTGCTATTTTTTTCCCCCTCTGAAATGGTATTGTTCTTTGTAGCTACTGCCCCAAACCACAATTGGGTTCTTTTAATACTCAGCTTCAGACCTGGCACTGGGAGACTAAGTGATGTGTCCAAAGTTATACTGGAATCAATGGCAGAGCTAGGAATGGTGGCCTGAGACGAAATCCTGACTCTTTGGGAGTCGGTGCAAGTTCTTCTAACTCCAAGGTCCATGGGTGAATCCCAGGATCATCCTTTTCTCTGACGGTTTAGAAAACTTCTGTGGCTCTGATGATCGGTTGAAAGTTAAAAAGACCTTTTGACCACTTTAACACTAAATTAAGAGGATATCAATTGAGCTGAACTCTTTTTTCCTTTAATTTTGTCAGGAGGCTCTGATTGCCAGCACTTGATTTACATCTTGTTCCAACAAAAGCTTCTCCTTCAGTTCATGTTCTTTCTGCCCACATTGAAGATGCCAGCCTTCTCCCTTTAACGTCATAGCATTTTTCTTGAAAAGAGTTGGTTGTATGGTAGAGTAGGATTTTAAAGGAGCGTTGGTGTTGTAGGAAAGGTTCAGTTTAAAGAGTTGGTTGTCTTTGGCTATTACAGAGAACAACAGAAATGGTCAGGACTGTATAGATGTTGATTGGCCAAACATCATTGTTATGGGCCAGATTGCTGTCTAGATGGCTTTTGCTGCATGTGAGGTAAGGATAATTGGAGAAAATAGACTCATGGGGCCTGTCCAGATGAGCACACGTGCGTTTCCTTGAGGACAGATAACAGCGGTAGATAGTTGTGCCGCTGCTCCTTGTCCGTGGGGAATGCCTGTGCACACGCACCCTGGCACGTGGCAGGTTGACCTGGATGGGATGCAGGAGGCTGGTGCCAGCATCTGGGCTGGCCCCAGCAGCCTGTCCTGGGGGCCTCCTAGGGCTGCAGCAGCAGCGATTCAATGCATGGAGCCTGGTTGATGGTTGGCGTGTGGGTCCAGCCAGCTAGGCTCTGGTTTTGTTTGGTGTACACTACTGCCACATGCACTGCCCCACTTTTTTTTGCTGTGGGCTGTTTTTTTTGACACTGGGATCTCCCAGTGTCAAAACCCCCTGCTGTGCTGCAAATTAGTAGGTACAGAGTGTGTGGCTTGCAGTGCTGCAGACTGCACTTCCGGACCTCCCCTGTAGTGCTGCAGTTGGAAGCCTCCTTAGACAGCTGTTTTTGGGGGGAGTGGATGGGAGGTGATGCCAGGGAGCAGCTCTCCCCCTTCCTGCTGCATTGCTCCAGAACCTGCGCCTTCTCGAGCTCCTGTGGAGAGGTGCTCCTACAGCTTGGCTCAAGGAAGGAGGGCCCAGCCTCAGATCTCAAACTGTTCTGGTCTGTAGCATCCATGTAGCTCAAAATATCCCCTGCCATGTCTTCTGTGCTGAAGTGAACCTGATGGCTGAAAAGCAAATGACATATTTACTTCACAGCCTTGCAGCGGTGGATGGTTAGGGAGCACCAAAAGCAAGGCCCAAGGCCACGGTGGAGCTCAAAAGTCAGGATCAACTTCAGCACATGTCCCTTAGGATTGTGTTCAGATCCCAGCAGCCACGTGAAGAGCTGGGTTTATAAAAAGGCACGCTTTAGGCCAAAGCTGTCACTCTGCTACATATTTTGCCAGGGTTCAGCAGCTCAGAAGGAAACTCCTTGCAAATGTATGTTCCTTAACATTGCTGAAGGGGTGGGGAGGGGAAGCTGCTGTCTGTGCAGTCAGACCATTACAAAGGTCTCTATAAACACAGACCAGCATCTGTGAGTTAACCATCTTTTACCTTCTGGTTCTTTGCTTTCCCCCCCTTATTCAAAAGATGCCCAGTAAAACACTTAGCAGATAAGATTTAGTACATGAGCTGTGGTTGGTTCCTCTGCTGGAGCACCTCAGTAGAGCACCGTTGATTTCAGTGGCCTTGCATTAATTTAAATCAGCCGGGGATTGGGTTCTGAACTTGCGAAACAGGATGCAAGGAGATAGAGCAAAGGGCCGTGATACTGGTATTCTACCTGCTGCAGCCAAATGTTGTCCCTGTCCCTACCCCCACCCATGCTCCTTTTAAAAGGAAAGCACCAGGAGAGATTGCCCCAAGATTGTCACTCCACTTCACTCCTCCCTTTGCAGCTGAGCGGCATACAAAGCTTCGTTCCAGTTCTTAGTGATCAGCTGCATTTCACAGTCTCATTGACAGGCATTTCGGGGCAGCTAACATGCAGTTGTTCTCTGCAGAGACAAGTCAAGCATCTCTACCCTTGTCAAGGTGATGTGAAGTAAAACATCCGCATCTTGGAGGGAGATGATGAAAGGGGACAATGTGACTAAAGGCATAAAGAGAGAGGAGCAGATGTATTTTTCTTTGTGTTCCTTGTGCAGATGTGTTTTTCCTTGTGGGTTACAAACTGATCGTCACAGTCTTGCGCTGAGTGTACTGGATGTCCCGTTTTGACCACTCTTGTGGCAGCAGTTAGGGTGGGCCTGATAGGGTGGGCCATGGAAAGCAAAACTGTCTCTTCA
Source organism: Crocodylus porosus (assembly GCF_001723895.1). Classification (NCBI taxonomy): domain Eukaryota; kingdom Metazoa; phylum Chordata; order Crocodylia; family Crocodylidae; genus Crocodylus; species Crocodylus porosus. The sequence goes on from NW_017728917.1 coordinate 1,255,418, forward strand.
CTTAGATACAACAGCCCCCCAGGTTAGAGATGAGGCCCATTGGCAGGATGTTTGCCTTATGTTTCCAAGCTGTATCTGCTTCTTTGGCTAGAGGGTTTGAACATCGTTTACTTGGGGAGAGAGGGGTTGGAGTAAAGGTGACTTTGTGTTGCCTTTGCGCTTGCCCTTCCGACCCTACAAACTATGAAACTATGACATTGGACTGTACAAGAGCTGTCTGTCCATCACCATGGAGCGGTGTAAGTGGCATCCTGCTTTCCTTGTGGATGCGGTGTAGCAAAGGAAAGCTGGATTGCAAGGTGCGATGGCTATTCCCTTGAATCCATCCTCTGCTGGGGATTTAAAAGGCAAGCTTCTTATACAAGCTCTGCTCTGGCTGGAAGGATGCGTGATGTATGCAGAAGTCTCTTCCTGGCCACTTTGAAGTCTCTCTATTTTCCTCTAGTGGCTTTAACAGCCATAGAATAGCTGAGGACCATGCTGTCCACAGCTGTTGAATCAGGACCTTGCATAAATACTCCTTTTGTGGCTGCTTTTTTTTTTTTTTTTTAACTGTGGGAGATTTATTTGCATCTGTTTCTCCAGGTGATGAAAACCTATCACATGTACCACGCAGAAAGCATCAGTGCTGAGAGCAAGCTGAAGGAAGCAGAGAAGCAGGAGGAGAAGCAGTTCAACAAGTCAGGGGACATCAGCGTGAACCTGCTGAGGCACGAGGACAGGCCTCAGCGCCGGAGCTCTGTCAAGAAGATTGAGAAGATGAAGGAAAAGGTGGGTGGGAGGAATAATGAGTCTCCTTGCGCAGTTGTCAAGTCTGGGTGTGGGGGATCGCTGGATGCCGACCGTCTTGCTTCAGTCTAGAAGTGTGGCAGAAATCCTGTGGTGGTGAGGGTTTCAGCTCTTTTATTCACCACTTGCATGCAGCCATTTCTGTTGCCTTTTGAAGGGATGGGGGAAGCTGTCTCCCCCTCGCTTTGCGCTCATGTATATCTCAGCAGAAGTATCAATGAGAGCAGTCTGTGGATGCCATAAAAAAGTCTCTTGACTGCCTGTTAGTCATGAAGATACGCCAAAGTCAGCAGGAAGCAAGGACTGAATTTGGAGTCAGGCTGCCACTTGTTAGCAGGAATTGGGCCGGGGGGGACACAGAGGAGGTCCGTACAGTGGGGGGAGATTGGTGGGGAGAGGGAAAGATGTGGCCAGCAATTGGGTAGCCACTGTGGCTCTTAGCAGAGGAAGAGTTGAAAGAGGTATTTGGAAGGTTCTCTAAAGAGCCATGACTTTGAAAACAAATGCAACAAAAAGGCTGAACCAGCCAGCTAGAGCAAATGAAATCCTTGTACAGGAGCTATTTAGACTGTGGTTAGTGGCCTCTGAGAGACTTTGTCAGCTGCTAAGGGAGGAAGCAAACCAATAAATCTCATTTGTCACAAGCAGCCTTTATCACATGAGCCCAGAGGTCATCAGGCAGGGAAGGATTGTGGTCTGGCTGCTCTGCATTGACTGCTTCGTTTTGTTTTCTGAAATTCCTTATTTTACCAACAAGCAATAGATATTGCAGCATTCACTAGGTCAGAGACTTGAAGAAAAAAGCCTTCAGGGGACATATAACAGTGTTTCTACCTCCTTACACTTGTTGCTGAGCTAGTGGGAAGAGTGATCTGGAGCTCTGGTACAATAAGCAGTCTTTTCCCACAAGTTAACCTTTTGGCTCAACCCTACCAAATCCTCATGGTTTAATTTGACAGAGTCACCAAACATTTTTTATTGCAGCATTTGCTCTGACATTTTTTTTTTTTGAGAAGGTAAAGTAGCTCCAGTGGCTCAGAAATGGGTTGTTACATGCTGATTCACTGACCTGTGTTTGTTGCTGGACTATGACAGAGCACAAATCTCTTTTGTTTTAGCTTGCTGCGCCCCAAGTCACTTAAGGCACATTACACTGCTGAATTTCCTACGGCGGCTGGAATTAATGCGCAGTATGCCACCGAGGCGTGCAACCACTGACACGCAGCCTTAATTAGAGACCTTTTGGGAACAACTGCCCTGGATCCAAATGCATAGGGGCTTTGGGTTCTGGGTTTCATTCTGAATTTTTCAGCTTGGGCCCTTGAGTAGCATTCTGTTTTCAGATACATCTGCATAAATCCTGGAGTAAGTCCAGGTACACATCAGTGTAACGGTGAGTTGAATTTGACCCCTTGATCTTGATGTATGTCAAACCTTCCATGAATGTACAGATAGCAGGGCAGCAGCTGTGCTCTGAATGCATCGTGTACAGCCAAGTAAAATGCACTTACTGTGCTGCTGAATGGACTAGGCGTGTTCAGATAGAATCACCCGCCGTACCGGGAAAGATACCTGCTGCATCCTATGCGATACCATAGGGTGTTACTGTGCAACAACAGCACACTGTTGGGGACCTGCAGTAAGAGGGAACGTGAACTCCTGAATGTCTTATTTATGTGTTCTCTTTTCTCAGAGGCAAGCCAAATATTCTGAAAACAAGCTGAAGTGCACTAAAGCAAGGAACGACTACCTGCTGAACCTGGCAGCGACAAATGCAGCCGTCAGCAAATACTACATCCACGACGTGTCTGACCTCATTGATGTAAGTGATTATTCCCTCCGTACAGCTGCCCCTCTCTGTTGGCAAAGGAGCAGCCAAGGCCTCAGCATTGTTTAGCAGTGGAACTGGCCCTGGGGTGCGCTCTGGTAGCAAAGGGGAAGTGGGTGGCATTTTGAAATCTGCCTACCTGGAGGCTGGAGGGGTCTTCTATGGATATTAGCATTGTTGCTATTTTTCCCCAGCTGTACATGTGTAGGACTGACTTCCCAAAGATAGTGCAAGCGTGTATGGATAAAAATTGAGGTTTCATTGTATGGGAGTTGGCCTCCACCAAGTTTCAGGGAGGCCACATGAAAACAAAGTTGTTTTTAGTCTATGTTTAAATCTCCTTCTCCAGCATCTGAAAAATAATGATTGGGTGTGGAGGGAAGGGGTTTGCAGCTGCTGATATGTGTACACTCGAATAGGGCATGAACTAGCCCACCAAGATGCAAAACCCTCAAAACAGAGATGTCTGGATATGGATCCAAATCTTAATGTTGTGATTCAGGCCCTAAACCTTCAAGCTATATATTACTTCCACACTTCTGCCTATCACATAATTCTGTCAGAGTCAAAATTGTGGCTTCAGTGCACCAGAATTATGTCTTTGGTAGAAATTTCAGAGAAATATATTTGCTTAGGTTGGCATCTCTCTACACTCTGTGATGATGGCCTTATTTGAAACAGCTGAAATATGGCATCATCCTAGCATACAGATCTTTAGAAAGGCCAACATTTTTTAAGGTGGAATTTATCTCTTGGCAGAAGGTTTGAAAAAAGATGCTCTACATCATTTAAGGAGCAGCTTAAGTAGTGTATTGGTTTGTCTATGAACCTTCAAAGTTGAGGTGGACTGTCACCTACCAGATCACCCAGGAAGATCAAAAGGTGGAGCATATTCTGTTAAAAGTTTGAACTAAATCTAGGCAAGCCTTTTTTAAATTTAAAACGGGAGGTGAATGCTTGCATTGATACTGGGAGCGTCTACACGTTCATTAATGTGCCTGAGATACTGCACGTTTAGTTTATTACTTGCTTAATAAAGTACTAGCTAAATGTGCAGTAACTAGAGTTACTGTGCAGTAGCACCAGCACAGGATTATTTTGTGATGTTTACTGCACATTAGCCTAATGACACTGCAATAGGCTTTTAGCATGATTTTTAACCGCCACGCTACTGCACAGTTATTAGGCTAATACGCAGTACACGTCTTGTGTAGACATGTCTACTGAGATGCAGTCTGCTTCTTTGGCCTATGTCGTACAGGAGAGCAGCTTGGTTGATTAAAATGGCTTGAAAGAGAAACCTGAAAATCCATAATTGCTGAGGGATCTTTACCATGGAAACTTCAGATGGAGAATTCATTTTGTCCTTATTAAGTCCCAGAAAGAATTCCCGTGGACTTCTCAAGTGCTTTTATTCATAGGCTTAGTATTGCAAATGCTTATGATTGGGTTTGCGCCTGTCTGGGAGAACACTTGAGTGTGTGCTGAACTGGAACTGAAGTCAGGGAGAGGTGAGCAGATGTGTGTTCAAGTTAAGCATGTGTACAGAAGTGCTTTTCTGAACTCAGGTTCTCAGCTCAGGTCTTATTCTTCCAAAATGTGTGATCCTCTTCCACCCAGTCCCTTGAAAACCCATTAGTGCAGTAACAAAGTGACCTGTATTTTTGACCTAGGCTAAGGTGATGGCACACTACAAAAGTGCACATTTTAATAGTTTCTCAGGGACTTCACAGGGTGGAATAGAATGGCATTTATGTCCATGTAGGTGCCTAACAGGTGGAATAGGATTTGTTCCCTAGTACTTACTACTGTGAATAACCTTATTGCAATCCCTGTTCTTGGAAACAAGCAAAGTTGTAACCTCAGAATCAGGCCATATATGTTTGCTAGTGCATTATACAGTCTACTTTTAAGTGATTCAAAATTAGGTAGGCAAGGTTCTTTGGGTAGATGTGATATCTTTTATTAGACCAACTGAGTAGTTGGAAAAAATGTTCTTTGCAACTACTCAATTGGTCTAACAGAAGATATCACATCTTCTCGAAGAACCTTGCCTGTCAATGTCCTTAGACCAACATGGCTACAACCAAAACTCCTCAAAAATTAGGGCTTTCATCTCCTCCTTTGGAGGCATCCCCATAGTTTTGCAGTTCCCACCATAAAGAATGTCTTCCTGCAAATTATTTTTCACTGGCTTAAGTTACTGCAGTGATCATATAAATAACAGTAATCTATAAATATCAATAACACAGCAGTTCTTTGTAGAGTTTTTGTCTTGGATTAGATGTCACCTAAATGCTTTATTTAAAGAACAATACTGGGGTGTTTATCATTCTTAATTAGTCCTCTAACTCTGATTTCTTGTTCCAATCAGTAATTGAAAGAGAAGTTTTGATGCAAGGCCACTGGGGAGTTCAAGATTAGAGTTTATGTTAAAATTGTATTTAGGATAATTTTGGATTCTCTCTTATTGTTCCTGGCCATGTTTACTTAGGTTAAAACAAAATAAAACAAACATTTGAAAATGGAAACATATGAACAGAAGGGCATAGTGATGTCTGCCTGATTTTCCTCTTGGGTTTCTGTATTCCCCCCCTCAATGTTCTCCTGGAGTTGAGAGACTTTGGTTTCCTGGAGAGCTGCCGATACCAGTTTGGCTCTGGCTGCTTATGTTATTCCTCCCAACTTTATTTCCTTGCTGACACTTCCATTGGAGCCGGCAGATGGTTTCTCTTCCTCACTCCAAGAATCCCTTCAGGGAACTTTGACTACAGCATCCTTGACTATGTATAGATAAATTCTCTTAATTATATTTTCCATTCACCAAAGAAAGCAAAGTATTGTTCTGGGTGTGTGAACTGAACATGGGTGTCCTAATTTCAAACCCCCAAGAGGAGAGCAGTTTATTTGAACAAACTTTGGACAAATCCAATGTGTATCGTGGAAGCACATTGGAAGGGAGGATGTCTGTCTTAGAATAAAGAGACCCCATTGTCTGTATCACGAAGGGCCAAGAAAAGAAACACTGTTTTTTTCATACCTGCTCAGTACTAGTAGTACTTGTATGTTCACTACAGAGGAGAATTTAGAGTAGCATATTTTTCAGTGCGGTATTAAAGTTGCATTTAAAATCCTCATACGTGTAATAACAACACCAGCTTTTGTTCTGAAGAAATCCTGGATCTAAAAAAGCTAGACCTGTGTCTTTTAGATTTTAGTCTCAAGCATGTACGTTTGCACACATGTGTATATACACACACATGGGCATGCATATATAGGAATCAGCCTGTCCACCAATTAAATGCAACTGTGGCACATACAAGGTGGAAGCAAACATTTTAATGGCACGCAGCACTGCTTGCTGCACTATGAACTCACGCAGGAAAAGTGAAGTTCTTCCCCCCCACCATAGAGAATCAGCATGGAGAGTATCCATCTTATGTTGAAGAGGTTATGTGGATCATGGGTGGTGTGTAGCCCCTTACCCAGGGCTGAATTGTGTTTGAGAAGTAGATGACCGGAGCCATATGGGAATAAACTCTTGAGTGAAGGGAGCAGAATGAGCAGAGGTATTTTAAAATAGGGATTGATTTTTGCTTTTCTGGAGGTGGCTTATGAGTGGACGGGCGTTCTTGCATGGAATCACAGCAGGCTTGATGTATTGCAGTTATGATAATGCTTCCAGCTGCTCCACCCTCCATCACCCAGGAGTGGTGATTAACGATGTAACGGGTTGTCTTTCTGGCACATAATAGGGGTTATAGAAGGGCTCCTACATGCAGTTCCTATCAAGTGCAAATTGCCATTTGGAGTTTTATGACTTGTATGCAAATCTGAGCCATCAGAACACTGGAGCTTCTAATTTAGCAGCATTCAGAGGAAAAAAACCCAGATGGGTGAATGTCATTTATTAGGCCCAGCCATGACACATCTCACGTTATCCGCACCTTAGCAAAATTGTAAGTTCTGTAACACAGCCTGTTTGCTAAAGAGTTGTCTGTCTGTCTCTCTGGTTAAAGCCAGGGTCTCAGCTGCTCTTACAGAAAGTGGAGAGTGCTCTTAGGGCTTTTGATTTTAATGAGAAATGTAAGACGTAATCAGAGTCACCATGGAATTGCAGCAACGTGGTTCTCCCTGATTTTGTATCAAATGAGTTTTGTTCCATGATGTGCAGGAGAAAGGTTAAAAAACCCTATCATTTAGACTTTGGTTTAAAGAGTGTCCTTGTACAAGTTTCTCAAAAGAAATGCATAGTTATACTAGGACTCCTGGGTTCTTTCCTTAGCTTTGTCACTGATTTGTTATGTGACCCAAATTAATCCCTTTAGCTGCATATAAAATAGGGATCACACTACTTACCTCGCTGGGGGTTTTTGAGAAACAGTTGTAAAGGACTTAGTGGCTGTCAGCTGAGGACTGTTTTGGGATTTAGTGGTAGCACAGTACGATTCTGCACCCTTATGGAATCCACCAAACTTGCTGAATTTTTTCTGCATCTGGTAGCTACGATGATGAGCACATAGACTGGGAAAAGGAAAAGGACTCAAGAACCTGCTAATAAGTAAAAGAGCTCATCTGGCAGTAAAGTTGCACTTTAGTGTGCCGAGTTGTTTGGTCACTAGAAAACTTGGCTGATGACACTGAGATTTGTCAGAGGCTCAAGCAATGCACAATCAAGTAAGTAGGGAAGCAGCAGTGACAATCAAAATGATACTGCTAAAAATCCCCAAGCAAAGTGATTTATTTACATTTGAACCAAAAATTGCTGGGTGTTGCAAATATGTCAGAGAGCACAAGCCCCATAAGGAAGGAACAAAAGGTGTGTGTGTCTGGATGCATTTAAATATATATATCGAAAAAGAATGTACATATCTAAATGCACCCACACGCACACATGCATAGACCCTCATAGCTGGAGCACATCAACAGGAAAGCAGAATATTTTCCCTGCCATGATAAGAATTTCAAAGCAGTGTCTTGAAGGAATAGGGTTAGAAGCAGCTGCTGGGTCTGGGCCCTTCATCTGATTGCGATTACGATTGGCTTGTTTTAAACCGCGGCCGACTCTTCTTACCTGATGGCTAAGGCCATGTGTAGATGAAACGAGAGGCGTGTGTGCATGACACTTTAAGGCGGGCTAAATGCTTTTGAACTGCTTTAATGGTGTCGGTGTTTGCACACCTCGGCGTCGTATTACACGTTAATTCCAGCCGCTGTAGGAAAGTCGGCAGCATAATGTGCCTTAAATGACTTGGGACACAGCAAACTAAAACTCCTTTGCGGAGTTTTAGTTTGCTGCCCCTGCAGCCCCGGAGTGAAGCACCAGGCTCCGTGCAGCTCCATGGCTCTGCATGCAGGCTGGCAGCAGCCTGATCCACCCAAGAAACGCGGAGAGCCTGATCTGGGTTTTTTCCCCTCCCTGGAGCCTGCCTGCCTGTCTGAGCTGTGCGGGGGCCTGGTGCTTCCCTCCATGGCTGCAGTGCCCCCTGGGACCGCTCCAGCCGGGTGCCTGCAGGCAGGTGCGCCACTGCCGCGGAGGGAAGCACCAGCCTCCCACTGCAGCCCAGAGACCGCTCTGCATGCCGGCAGCTTGCCCTCCCCTCCCTACTGGAGAGGCAGATAAGTCAGCAGGGTGTGTATGGCATGGGGGTTTAATCAGCCCTAAA
>NW_017728917.1:1263800-1286206 GCF_001723895.1 Crocodylus porosus
GAGACCGCTCTGCATGCCGGCAGCTCGCCCTCCCCTCCCTACTGGAGAGGCAGATAAGTCAGCAGGGTGTGTATGGCATGGGGGTTTAATCAGCCCTAAACTGAAGTGGTGTTTTTTAAAACCCACCACTTCAGTTTAGGGCTCCTGTTTCGTCTATACTACACATGCCTTAAGATACTGCACGGACAGTTAGGCCTCCTGGGTTTTCTTCCCAGACTTGCGACTAACCTATTCTGTGAGTTTGAACAAATTGCCCAGAGCTTAGTTTTGAAACCTGATGTCTGTTTGTTTTGAGGGCCAAAGTACAGGAGCCAGAATTAATTCCATGCACCAGTCATATAACCTGGCTAGCACGTATAGTCAGGCAGGTAGGAAAGTAGACCCTGCTCATTTGGACTGGGCTGCTTTCATTTGGGAGAAGCAGGTGCTTGTTGGCCCCTCTGGAAATCAGCCTGAGGGTAGGCCCCCAGAGTTGGCAAATTGCTCTCCTTTCCATGCACGCTTAATTGAGTGGGCAAAAGCAGAGGCTATGCTGAGACCCTCTTAAAATCAGTCTTTTTAATCTCATCATGCTTCATTTTTTCCCCATGTGTCTTATATGGGGCTATTAACTTCCAGACAGCCCTGTCCACAGCTGGATAACTCGGCATGACTCCGTTGACTCTGAATTGAGAAATGAGGGCCTACTGGAGAGAATTTGTTCCCTGCTTCCCACTCCTTTTCCTGTGGTTGGTGTCGTTGTGACAGTGATATCCTGCTCGACTCTGCCTTCTGCCTGGCATCACTTTCCTCCTAGGGATTTCACAAATGGATTGCTCCAGCTTCCTGGCTGACTAACAAACATCAGCGCCAGGGCAGGAGAAATAAATTCTGGTGGTCTACGTTCTGATCTCATTTCTATGGGAAAGCAGCAGCTGATATAAGCCTAGCTGCTGTGGGCTTATACCCTTTCATTTCACATTGGAATCTGGGTCAACATGCTTGCTCCTCCTTTTTTCTTCCCTTTGAAGCAAGTGGCACTTGGCCTTGGCATTTTTTTTCCTGGCATAAAAAGACCTCGAGGTCTGCTGAGTCCTGGAGCCTGCTCCCACCCGTTAGTATGCTCTGAGGTGCTCTGCCAGACATCAGACCCCCCCCCCAGTAACATGTTGAGAGCCAGGCGTGTCTTGTCACAGACGCTCTGTGCAAAGTTTAATTAAACTATTGCATGTGGCAGCATCTGCAGCTCAAATCTAGCCCCGTCTGAGTGACAAGCGCCTTCACTTCAGCTTGATATACTGTATGTCTCTGCCGAAAAAGATCTAGCAGCTCCGGGGTTTTTCAAATAGAGTCAACAGCATAGCAATAAAAAGAATAAACAGCTTCTATCACGGGGAATTAGTCTCTCTCAAAAGACTCAATGCAATTCTTTACTTCCCAGCCTGCTGTGTCCGTATTATTCCCTTTCCTGCTGAGGAGGCTATTTTGTAATGCTGCTGGCAATCCGTGGCACCTGATCCACTCGCTTCCTCTGCAGCTCAGGGGGTGGAAGGAGGAGAGGAAAAATCTTTTCTGTGCAAGAAAAAAGAACATTTCTGTTCAGGAAATACTAGACAAGCACTTTGCTCTCTACTCGAGGCTTTGAATACCAGCTTAGAGAGCTGTGCACCGAGGAAATATGCACACTGTAGAGCCATACAATTGGGAGTGTTCATTTAGGCTGACATGAAGTAAATAGCAAGGGGTGTAGCCTGCCATGACTTTACACAAACAGAGTCTGAAGGACTAGCTGTGGGACATTCTGTTTTCTTCTCGCAATTCCCAGCTTTCTTCCTGTTATGGTTGCAGAATTAACCTTCAAGAGGGTGAGCCGTGCAACAGTGCCTGGCTGAGTTTGCAAAGAGCTCGGAGGTAGGAAGCGTCCCTTCAGTTCAGTGGATGCTAACAGATGCTCACGAGGACTTTCAAATGTCAATCCTGTTAATGATTTCGCTGCTCCTCGGAGAACGTAAGAAAGGAGAGGAATTGTATTTGTGAAGATTCAATGCAGCACTTTTCAAACTGTAATATGTCCCCATGGGGCTCGAAGGATTAATCAAGGTGGGAAGGGCAGAAGGGGATTGGAAGACATATAATTTAATAAGGACAGACCTGTATCCAAACATGGCTGGGTGGCAGTGGAGGCATGTATTTAGTTTTCTTTTTTTCCAGGGGGACTGGACTTTGTCATGTGTGAGAACATTGTGTCCTCCTTGAGCAGGTTTATATTCACCCGAGGCATTTGTACACGTGTTTCCGATGTGGCGCCTGCGTGTCATGTATCAGTGGTGCAGCATGTCTCTGCTAAGAAAGTGGCAGTGCACTTTGAACTAAAGTGCATCAAATGTGTTTTAGTTGAAAGTGTGCTGCTGCCATTTTCGCAGTGCGGCGATGTGCAGTGGATATACATGACGCGCGAGGCTGCCAGAGCGCGTCAATTGACAGGCTCCAGCAGACTTGTGCTCCGACGTGCACGTTGGAGCAGGTTTCCCGTATGTGTGTAAGTGCCGGATACTCCTTTGGTCTGGGTTTGAGCTGGTAACAGAACAAGCGGGCTCTAGGTCCTTAAATACATGTTCCTTTGGGCATGGCTATTTTGAACAGTGGTTTTTTATACAAATGTTCTCTCTTCACTGGTGTGGTTGAGTGTTACTACTCTATGGTGATGTTGAAATGGAGGGTCTGTTTAAAACACACTTGGATACTGCAGCAATGAGGACCAAATTAAAGCCTAGACAGGTAGGACTCCCCCTTCCTTAAATGGCTTGGGAAAGTTTTACAGTTTTTAAAGGCAAAAAACCAAGTAACTTTATGTGCATCATTGTGAAAGGCTGAATTATGCATAAAGGCAAGCTGTGCTTCTCTCAGAGAAAGTATACTGCAAATCCCAGAAGGTGACAAAATATTTGCAGTTAGGAGAGGTTATGAGACAGCCCTCCACAGCAGACTGAGCAAATCCAGTATCTGAGGACCTTTATGAAACTTTTTCAGTCTTTCTCTTTGAGAAAGCCTTTCTGCTAGAAGTGACACTCACAATCCACACTCCCTTTCTATTACCAACCCCCTAGAAAAATCCTGAAAGGTCCTACTCAATGAATCTTGACCCACAAAAAAATTGCCAACAGCTCCACAAAGGATTTCTCTACTGCTGCTGATACTTTGTGGTGATCGCTGGACACTGTAAAGTGCTGATGGCAGCTCATGAAGCTCTCAGTTGAATAAATCGATAAGGGGCCATTATTTGAATGTTTCAGTAAAACAGAGTAGAATCCAGCATGACATTTTTAACTTGTGGGACTTTGTAGCTGCAGCCTTCTTTTACATTTTTGCACCATTTGTTCTTCTTTGCATTCCCCAAATCCACACAATACATTTCAGTTGAAAGCCTTTTAATATTTCCAGTCTCTTACATGGGCTGTGATTTGATCCTATGTAGAGGGCCAGCAAAAGACTTGTGCCGCATGTAAGTCCTGAGGATACTTTGAAGAATAGGTAAGCTTTAAGTCGGACAGGTCAGTTTTCCTATCCCCCGCCCCCCACATTGATCTTGCACGCAATTTCAATTTGATTGAACCATGTGGGAATCATGTGGAATTGCACCAATTTTCACAGAAGTGTTGTGAGGAGTTTAAATCCTCCAGGGGACAAGCAAAATCTGTTGTAAATACACTGTACGTTCCTATCCAAATGAGAATATGAAGGCCTCTGTTATGCTGCACTGCACCATTTTGCTATCAGAAATTACAAACCAGCCAATTCAGCAAGTCGCGGTAGCACGATGAGCGTGGTGAATTCCTATCAGGGTCTGTGGACAGTGGTGTAACACAGATTCATTATTATAATCTTACATGTATCATCAAAGTGCACATGGGTTTCCTTTGCAAGTCAAAGTGATACTCTTGTAGCCCTTCTGCCAGGGCACTGGTTGGCAGCAAAAAAGGCTGGGTTCAAATTGTACCTGTGGCTTGAGCCCCCACCCAGAAAATCTGGGAGTGCTAAATTTGCTGGGTCGTCCCATGTAAACAAAACCCCCTTTCTTGCAAGCAGTAAAACACAGAACCCCAAATTTATTACAGGGAATAAAACAAAGCAAAAGATAACATTAAATGTAATTTTAAATGCTGTTAACTACCGAGCAAAGTCTATAGGTGGTACCCTCTTGGGGAGACTTCACCCCTACCCAGGCAGTCTGGGACATGGGGCTCCCCCATGGGTAGTTCTGGGGGCCTGCACCCCTGTACCTGCCCTTCAGCGGTGGGCTGGAGAGTCCTGAGCTGCTCCTTGAGTTCACTGCGCTGCAGGGAGTGGATTGAGAGCGTGGGTCCTTCTGCGTTGCAAGGGGCCACTGCTGGAGAAGTGGTGGCATTGCCGATATTTGTTCCCACGTAGAAGTTGAGTTTCCCTTTTTGCTATCTGCAAATTCCTTCTTCCTTGGAGGAGATCACTCTTCAGCGGCCCCTAACAGCTTCTCCCCTTCCCCACACCAGCCCATCTCCCCTTATATCTCCCCGCATGACATCATCCCAGCCTTGGCCAGCCACAGTCCAATCTTTCTCCCAGCCAGTCTGCCTGGAGGACCTTCTGCTTCCTCTGGCCAAGGAGTCCAGAGGGTTTTACATGCTTCGCCCAGGTACAGGTCCCAGCTTGCCGTGTGCTGAGTGCATGGCCAGAACAACAGGGACCATCTTGCCCAAGTAAAAACACAATATGCAACAGCCAAAAGCACACCCTTTACCATACTCAACCCTCAGTGTCTGTGTGTTACACTCTAATAATAAAAGGACAGAGTTTTGACCTGTGTCCAGAGTATGATAAAAAAACCCCCTTCAAATTAAATGTAAAACCAATGCAGGTCTCTTGAATTTTTCCAACCCTTGCTTAATAAGGTGGCCAAACTGCCTTTGTCATCTTCTGCCAAAGTTCGCACCTGGTAAATGATTTTTTTTCCTTACATGGAAGGAGCAAACGTTGGGGTCCAATTGCCAGTTTCATGATGTATGCGCAGGTACAGATGGTTTTATGGCTCAGAAATATCACGCAGCCTGTAAATCATTACTGTCTGAAGACCATGCGGGAGCTTTGCCTGACAGCCCTAGTTAGCTCTGTGCAAAGGGCTGTGGTAACTTCCCTTTGAACAAAACACGTCCTCTCTTGACAGCTCCTAGTTTATTTTCCCAATAGCTTGAATTAAAAGAATGGCCCTGAATTTGCAAATCCCTTCAAGGAATAACCCGGCAATAAATGCAGCTTTTTCAAAAAGCAAGAACTCAAGAAAACATGTCTAGGGTAGAGATCACTGTGGAGACTTCAGGGAATAGAAGGATATCTGCTTTCAAAATCCCAAAGCAGAAAAAACCTGCTTCAGAGACCATAGAGTTAATTAACTTGTGCTGGATTTTAAAAGGGACTGGATAATTTTAGGCCCAGTAATACTTTTAGTTAAGCAACCTATGCTACAGGTAATCAAATCTCGGGCTTCAGAGGATGAATTGATCACCTCCGGGTCTGGAAATGTCCCTCTCTGCCGCACACACATCATTTTACATATGGCTAGGAGAAATTAAGTTGTTTGGGTTTCTATTTCAATTTCCCCGACTACTGCTCAAGGCAACATACTGAATGTGATGGCTCTTTTCCTGTCATTACTTCAAATATGGATCCTGGTGACTTTTTTAAGCGGCCTGTTGGGCCAGGTCCTAAGTCTAGTGTGGAAACGTCCCGCGGTGAGGAGTTGTAGAAGAAGAGAGGATAGGTTAGTGTTTGACAAGCGTTTTCTGATTCTTAGCGTCAGAAAACCAAGGACGGGATGAGTTCCCACTTAATGCGTTGTGGTGGTTTAAATATTTCATGGAAGTAGGAGGGGTGGTTTTGCTGTGAGTCACAAGCCTGGACAGTCTCATAAGAAGGGATCAGTCCTGTCAGCATCCCTTGGGCTGCCTCAAGCAGTGCTGTAATCTGAACTGCCTCCCTAAATGCAGCCACCTTCTTCCTCCGCAAATGCGAAGTCACCCGGGATGGCTGCAACATGTGAAGTGAATATGTCCATATGCTTGGAGAAACCTCCTGGTAGTCCAGGCTTGGAAAGAGTCCCTGAGTTTTCTGTGGTGCAGGGCAAAGGTTTTGCCTTACGACTCTGGGCCACCGAGAGTGAAATATCTTGACGCAGACCTGTTTGCAGAGCAGCACTCCCACCTGACGAGGTTGCTTACCTGCCAGTAATGGTCAGGATCTTTTTGAGCTAGCTGGCAAGAAATGGGAACAACCCATCAAAACGATCACAGGAGGCATCCAGTCCCTCAGGTCTTGTTAGGTCAGTCCAATTTCAGTTCTATTTTTTCTCCCTAAGTTGGGGAATGGGTGATAGCTCTAGCATTTGAGTAGGCTCGTGCATTGTGCCCAGCGTGTATAACTTACAGTGGGTAGTTCAAAGCATCTGTCCCTCTTAGACAGAAGGACAAGATAGTAGGGTAGAGTTTCTTTTGCTTCAAGGGTCACCTGGCTGCTACCGGAGGGAGATGCATTGCCCTCTTGGCTCCTGAAATAGTTCCTAAAGGTTTCAGATATTTTGGCTAAAAGGCAGCTTCCTCTGGAAGATCGAGCACGGGGTTGGGAGCCAGTTAAGCCTTGGGATCAAATTCTGACGTTGCCAATAGACCTATGGCGTTTGGATTATTTGCTTTCCTCAGTTTTCCCATGGGTGCTCATCTACGAGAGCTAGGCACCTTAGGTGTAATTAGGATAGTTAGTGAGAACTGAGAATAAAATTGGAATAATTAGCATTGCAAACCTCCTGGGGCATTGTGAACTTCATGGGTCTTCATTTCCTTGAAAAGTGTAAAGCCTTTTTACATATGCTAAGTACTCTTATATTTGATAACATACCATGATGGCTAGCTATCTAGTAAATAATACAGAATCATTTTTCTCAATGAAGGATGATTGTGTTCTTTCCTTTGCCTCTTTTACTATTTTTTCTGAGATTTTATCTGTGTTAGTTATGTCAGTGTCTCTCTAGTCCTTTTCCCATTATGAGATGCGCGTGCTATCATTATGTTATAATTCCCTCATTGGCAAACCCAGCCGTGGATTCACATTTGCAGTGTGCAAAACAGCTTGCTTGATGTGGTCAAATCATTCTTTGGAAAGCATTTGTCAAATTGGGGCCAGAACGCTCGGTGTGATGTGCTTATTTGGATGTTCCCTCTAGATTCAAGAAAAATGTAACCTCCGGCTATGAAAGCGTTACCAGTCTGGTTTGTCTACTTGTAATATTTATCAACAGCAGTATTCCATAAAAATGAATTTGATAACAGTAATGACTTGTATTCACCATGACTGTCCTTTCAAAATCTTCTCTTCGTTGCAGGCATTTATAAAGCACCTAGCACTGTAGGAGTGTGATCTTAATATTAACTTTACAAACATTAAGCCTTATAATGGCCATTTTATGTAACGTATACATGGTTTACAGACGGGGAAGCTGCGACTAGATGCTTCGGTGTCTTAGAAAAAGTCTTGTTAGCATTATTTATACAGGGCCCAAATAATAAAACCATTGTTTATTTTTTCGAGGGGATATTATATTCTATAGGATTCCTCTGTCAGAGCTTGTTACCTCCCTTAACTACCAAGCTACCCTCCTTCCCTTTTGTGAGGACTGTCTAGTTCATTTTGCTTGAAGCATTTTGCTTGATAGGCTGGGTAAAACTATTGTGAATGTGTTCAGCTATGTGAAAGAGAAGAAAATGGAGCAACTGAGCTTTGCAAAGATATCTGCCTGCCCTGTGAAAATAGGGCAATTCCTCTGTGTTCCAGTGAAGAACATTTTGAGGTCACTTAGTATTAACAAAGCGGTTTAGGTTCAAATATTTTCTGCCAGCCACAAAAGTTGGTTTTATTCTGTTTCCTCTTTTGTTTTGTTGATGTATCTGGTGTGCTTGGGCCCTTGGTCAATGGGAATAACTTTTTCTTAATGATCCACTTGCATGAAAACATTTCAAAAGAGCTTGCATTCACTGTGCGGATGTGGTGAATATATGTCGAAGTGGGCAGTGCCGGAGTCTTTTGACGTCCTGTCTGTCATCTTGGTTCCTCAGTAAAGCAAGGAGAGGAAGGATGGTTTAGCAGTTAGGGCAATAATATGAGCTGGGAAACTCTTGGGTTCAACTCCTGGCTCTGCTACAGGTTTTCTGTGCATCATGGACCGGTCAGTCAGTGTCTGTGGTGTTCTCCGAGAAGGATGCTCTCAAATATGCCTCACCCACCCCATTCCCTCTTGTATGTGCCAAGCACAGAAATCTGGCAGCATAGCCACTGCCAACCCTGCTGCCTCTGCGCTTCTCGAGGATGGTCCTGGAGCAAGGCTTCATTGCCTCATTTCTGGGTTTGGTTTGTGCAGACAGGTACAGGTGGGTGGGCTTCCCTGTGAGCACCCCTCCCTCAGCGTGCTGGGAACGTATAGGTGTGCAAGGTAGGTACACTTGCCCAGGGTAGGCAGAAGTGGGAGCTGAGCTCTTCAAGTCCTGGCCTCAGTCTTGGGAGCCAAGTTCTTGTTGAAAATTGGGCCTGCTTGTATTGCAGAGCCGGAGAGTTCATTGGAGACTCATGGAAATTAGAGATGGAAGAGCTGGGATGCCACCCGACCCATCCCTCTGCTCATTGTGGGATGGTCCTGTACAGGACAGCAGTGAGATGAGACCATCCTTTAATAATTTTAGCATCCACGAAAACATAATTACAGGACAGGGGGATGGGAAATCGAGCTTTGTGACTGTGTGGCCTCGACGTGACCAAGGCACTTAACCTGCTGTGCCTTGGTATTAGACAACTCTTACATTTTCTGTCTGAGAAGGGTGGTGTGAGGCTTAATGAGTTAATGTATTATGAATGTTTTGCTCCTCATCTGAAAGACTCTATAGATGTGCTAAGGATGATTGGTATTTCCAGCAGTTCTTCTTTCTTTTCCATCAAAGAGAAGAGCGGGCTGAGAAAATGCCATTTGTTCTGGAGCTGGGACTGGGAGTTTAAAGTCTTTTTCTTTTTTCTTTTTCCTTGTGTGTCTCTTTGAGGATTTTTAAACAGTCTTTTCTCCGTCTTTTCTGGTCACTGAGGTGTGACGCATCAGCCATGGTGCTAATCACCAGAGACTGAAGGAGCTGTAAAAATGTTGCTAGTAAGACAGCTGCCCTGCTTGTCAGTAGCAGAGTTATTGGTGTTACAGTAACTGCTGGGTTCAGCATGAATTCAGCATTAAGCATGCAGTGAAATAGCATGGTCAAGAACACCAGGGTATCTCTGAGGACGTGGATTTTTTTCAAAAGCACCCTGCATTAGCCCAACCTGTTTCCCCTTGCAGTCAGTGGCTCCCAGTGCTTTCACTGGCAAAGTGAACGCCTTCAAAAATTCCACCCTTAGGCAGGAACAGATTTTTGGGTCTTGTAACATTTTTACTTGCCAGTCAATGAGATAATTGTCCAAAAGGCACTGGCATGGCTTTGGAGATGCATCTTTCAGGTGCCTTTTTGGAGCACAACTTTCTGACCAGCTGATCCTGGCACCAGAGCGTTATCCTTCTCTCTGGTCAGCAAAGTGATTTGGCTCCGGTCTTCTGCTCCCTCTTGTATGTACAAAACTCTCTTTGACAAGAGTGGACGCAGCTATCTTTTAATGGAAGCAGATTGTCAGGGTCAAAATTCCCCTTCCCTCCTTCCCGGGATGCATGACGAGGTATTTGGTAGAATTTGCAGATTTGTTGGAATCTTACACAGCCGCGTTGTGCTGGAAGTGCTTCTGCTGCGGCCCTGAACTTGTGGTCTCTGGGCACCCATGCCTTTCCTAGAAGTCCTCTGAACACCCAAAGAATAGAATTTTCTCTTTAATCCTCTCCTGCTAGGAACTACAGACTGTGACAGTAGTCCCAGGCCAACACCCAGTTCCTTCTAGAAGACGTAATTCCTGTGTATATAGTGGATGCACCCCTCTCTGATATGAGATCGCTGTCTTATGCTTGCATGGCATCTGATAAGCAGTGTGGGCAACCTGTGGAAAAATGTGTGCATGACGTATTGAGTTTCCACCTACCAGAACGTTTGCATATGTATGCTGAAATTATCTACAGTGCAAGAGATAACAACACTGATGTATACATTGTCATCACTAGGCTTCAGAGCCGGTACCTGAATGTAGTGAATGGAACCTTTCTGTCACCCTAAGCACCATCCCCGCCACCTTCTCCAGTCGCCAGCACACCCCGCCACCCTCCTGCCATCTCCATGCATTGCCCCAGGGGCAAGCCAGCCCATTCCCAGGTGGCCCCAGGCATGCCGCCAGCCACAGGAGCCTGCTGAATGCAGAAGCAGTGAGGGGCCCAATCCCTTTTTTCTGCGGAGCCTGCCCGCCTCTCCTGCGGCCAGGGGGTGAGCTGACTAGTGGTTGCAACATTTCAAGTTGCAGTGTTGCAGACTAAACTACACTGGGATGTAGTTTACTTCGCAACTGTGCAAACTCACTTAGAACTCCCATAACTTGCATACTTGTAATGTGTGATGCCATTAAGCTACACAAAGGGAAATTTTTGTCACATGTACATTGTGACATCATCACGCGTACGAGCGCTCAAGGAGATTTTAAACCTTTTCAAAGGACAGTCTGCCTTCTGCCGGTGAAGCCGTTGGAGAAGCATTGACTGCTGGCAGCCTGACTGCTTGTCATTTAGACAGGGTCAATTTATGGCTGTGTTCAGCCATGCCAAAAAGAAAAAAAAGGGCTAGCCAAAGATCTAGTTAGTCCCCATGGGGTACAAGAAAAAGCAACCAGCCATCTCTGGGCCTACAATGAACTGCTGATATATGGCGCAGCCATGTCAATAATAGGGAGCTGGAGAGCAGTCCCGAGGCATGTGCTCATGACTCCTACTCTGTCTACTGTGCCTAATCACTGGGCTTTGCCACGGGGTGGGAGAGAGCAAGTAGGACTTGTTTCTTGGTGGTGGTCCTAGGCTTATAGTGGGATGGTATAGATAGGGTCTTAGCAAACTGCATTTAAGCTAACAGACTGTGTTCATGCATCTGTGAGCAGCAGTTGGCTAGTCATGTTTTTGCTGCTACTTTTAGGGCACAAGACAGCTACATTGCTGTGGAGTGACTTAATCTGAATTGAGGGATGTCTCTTCAAATCAGTAGAGGAGCTGAAACGGCTTCTTTGGCTGGAGTTGCTTGTGGCAGGGACTGGGCGCGAGTCTTTCACTTTGCATTTAGCAGTGGTAGGATTTTGATGCACAATTCTTTGATCTCTTTGGTTATTGACGTCAGACAATGTGAAGCCAGCAAAGGGGCTGCTGGGATGGTGGGGCTGGAATCTCGAGTCCCTCGATTCATGAACAGTTTTTCCATTTTTGATTAAATTAGATTAGCTCAGCCCGATTCTATGCACCTATCGCTAACTAGGTTTTCATGATGCACGGTGACTCCAGCTAGGTCTTTTTGATCACTAGCTAGTGACCAGTGGAGTTACTGTAGGTCTGAATTGGTCATTTATTGTTAGCAGTGTAAGTCTGGATCCTGCAGGTCACAACTGTACCCCAAGGTGTTCCTGTTTAAAGGTGCACTGGAAGCAATGTGAAAATATCCTGGGCTTTGTTTTTCACCAGTGTGTTAAATCCATTGAGATTTCTGGAGTTGGTGCCATTATCTCAGGTGCGTAAGGCAATGTGATAGATGTTCCAGCTCTCCAGCTATTTTTGGACACTGCTCAGGCAGTGATAAACTTTCTATCTGCTGCTGTTTTATTCATACATCAGCAACATTTCTTAACCTTGGTGATCTGCAGTTTGTAATGCAAATTGTACAGTGACGGTTTTTATAGAAAGATAATTCAGCGGCTGTCATTGGGTGGGTGCTATACAAAACAGAAGATGTTTCCACCCTGTGTGCCTGGCTCAGCGATTCTTTTTAGCTCTGTTCTGCTGTGGGGGTTATTGTAGATGTGCAGCTTTCTTTGGGTGTGTCTACATGATGTACTGCAGTGCCATGTAGAGCTACCCCAGCTCTGCTGTACTCCATGCAAGATAAATTTACTGGGCTAAGTGAACTGTTTTGTTCCAATAAAGCCCTCCAAAGGCCTGTTAAAATATCAGAGCCCTGGTGGCGGTATCTTCTGACCTTCTAACAGAGCTCAACTCCCGTGTTGTCCTAATGTTTACCCCTCCAACTCTTTCTGGTCCCATTCTCCAGCTCCAAGAGATGTCATAAATACTGAATACCCCTTTCTTTCTCTTTTTTTCCACTGGGGCACCTCCGACTGAAAGAAGGTATCCATAATCACCCAGGCTTTGAAGCAGAACTGGCCACTTGTACCCAAATTAGGTGGAGTTTTTGGGTTGTGGCCAAACCTTTGGGAAGAGACCCTAAATAACATTTTTGGCTAGGCTTTAAGGAACCATTTTTAGCAATGAATCCTGTCCTGTTGCTGCATTTGACAAGCCAAACTCCATCATGTCAAAATGAGAATTTTGAAAGCAGCCCTTTGTTTAATGTATGATAGTTTGGCAGCAATTAGCTTTCAGTTTTATCACTTCCCTGGAGACGAACTTGTGAACGATCACTTATGCATGAGGAACTGCTCCATCATATGAGGGAGAAGAGAATAGTGGAAGCATCTTCACTGCGATGATGAAAGGGTTTATGATAACAGGGAAAGGGTTGTTTTTTCCTTTTATTAACAACTTACTTTAAAATTTCTTTTTACTAGTAAATTTTGATGAAAGCACTTCTCTGCTTAGAAGTTTCTCTTCAAAAGGTACAGTCAATTCGATGAAAAGGAGTAGACTAGGAACAGCCAGTGACTGTGGGGTTTTCAGTTTGAGAGCCATGACCTGTTTCTTCCTGACTATGATCTTGTTATTGCAGAAATTGGGGCCTAATCAGAGTCTGCTCCTAGGGCCTGGCAGAACGTGTCATGGTTATGTCAGTGGGTGACAGACCTCCCTTTGAGTCAGCACCTGCCACAAGATTGTGGAGGGGCTGCCTTTCAGCTAAGTGCTCTCCACTTGGTCAAAGAAGATGCCATATGTTTCCTAATGAGACCAAGGTGTTTATCTTGGTGTCCTGGCCAAGTATCAGCATAGGGTAATTCTGCTTCTTATGCCGCCTCTCCCTTGATTTCCAAATCAGTTTTGAGTAGACACAGTATTCTTTATTCCCTGATTGCCCGATTGAAGGGTATTGCGGGGCCCTTTAAAGAGCTGCTCCAGAGGTGGCTGCATTTCACAGCTAGCTAAAGCGATTGTGTATCTACACAGTTTCCTACGAGGTGGCACATAAATAGAGGGATCGTCAGTGAATGGTGACTTAGTCTGGGAACATGACTGCTTTGTGGTGTTTCTCCCTGTTAGTGCTGTGATCTGGGGTTCCACGCCAGCCTCGCTCGGACGTTCAGAACCTACCTGTCTGCTGAATATAACCTAGAAACCTCCCGGCATGAGGGTTTGGACATCATTGAAAATGCAGTGGATAACCTGGATGCACGGAGTGACAAGCATGCGATCATGGACATGTGCAACCAGGTCTTCTGCCCTCCTCTGAAGTTTGAATTCCAGCCTCACATGGGGGATGAGGTATTGTACCTGCAGGAAATAGTTTCAGCTGCTCATCCTAACTAGAGCTCTGCTAACTTCCTTCTGCTACCTTTCTATAATGTCTGACTCCTTGTCCTGACATTCAACCCCGCCATGCTTTTGCTCATGCTTCTTTCCTAATAAAATGTTTGCCTTATTGGGTAGCCTTTTTTTTAACTGTTTCTTGCTCAGCATTTCTGCAAATGCTTCACAAAGCCTATGGTATAGTCCCCAGCTGAACAACACAATGAGCAAATAGAATTTGAACTCAGACCTACCTATTGAATTATTTAAAAAGATCTGATGTGTATCTTTAAAATGATGTGCGATTCAATATTTTGCTTGGACTCGGATGCAGGACACTACCATTTCTCTGGGATATTCAGCAATGCTTCTGCTTCCCCCGCTCACACAAAAATGGAGAAGATTGAGGGAGGGGAAACCATGTTGATTTAAAATGTTCATGGTCACTCAGTGAATGATCTTCTGGTCTTATTTCTTCTCTTTGGTTTTGCCGTTGCTTCAGGTATGTCAGGTCAGTGCCCAACAGCCCGTGCAGACCGAGCTGCTTATGCGGTACCACCAGCTGCAGTCTAGACTTACCACGCTCAAGATAGAGAATGAAGAGGTAAGAGCAATAATAGGCTTTGATCCTGTGAACATACTTCGCTCCACTTGATGGGGCTGATGACTTTCCAGTGTTCTCCATGTGCCTTTGAACATGCCTTGAACGTGCTAGTGTTTCCAGTCACAACTGCAATAATTTGAGTTAGAGTCCTCTGCCTAGCTGAGACTTCTCGTGTCCTTCCTGAAGGCTCCCATTGACTACAGCGGCCGTGGACTCGCGCCTGCTTGCAACGAGTTGCTGCTTGACCAAGTGTTGCAGTAAAAATGTGCCCTTCTCCCAGTTTGTTTCACAACCATGCTGCCTCCAATTGCTGCAGGTACGGAAAACCCTAGATGCCACTCTGCAGACTTTGCAGGACATGCTGACGGTGGAAGATTTTGATGTTTCAGATGCCTTCCAGCATAGCCGCTCCACTGAGTCGGTCAAATCAGCTGCTTCCGAGACCTACATGAGTAAAATAAACATTGCCAAGAGGAGAGCCAACCAACAGGAAACTGAAATGTTCTATTTTACAGTGAGTCTCATTTCATACTATACAGGGGACACAGCATTAATTGGTGGGGTCAAGGCCCTTTTTTAAGTGCTCATTAGTGAGCAGTGGGAGCCAATTCAGTCTGCTTAAATATTTGTCTTGTGTTTTTGTTTGAAATCAGTCTTACGGAAATGGCTAGGGAACAACAGCCCATCACTGGGAACAACCTGAAAAGCTCAAAAGGAGGTGTTAGGAAACAGAGCCTTTCCATATAGTCTGCTTTTCAACTAGGCTCATAGGGCACGTCCAGATGAAGCCCACTGTGCGGTATGTGGCAAGGGTGCGCTGCCCATGCGTGAGCTGCTCCGTTTTTTTCCCCCATGGGTTTTTTTGACCCCTGGGTATTCAGGAGTCAGAAAAACTTGCGGAAATAAAACTGGATAAGTGCATGCATGGGTGGTGTGTGCCGCTGAAAAGCAGAGCCGGACTTTCCGGATCTGCGCTGCGGCCACCAACCAGGCTCAGCCTGGCAGATCACCACTGCTGCAGCCCTGGGAGGCCCCCAGGACTCCAGGTAAGGCTGCTGAGGCCTGCACAGTGCTGGCCCCAGCCTCCCCTATCACTCCCAGGGTAACTGGCCGTGCGCCAAAGCATGTGTGGCACGGGTATTCCCTGGGGACGAGTAGCTGTGGTGCAAGATGTGCTGCTGCTACTTGTCCCTGGGGAACCAAACGTCCATGCTCTTCTGGACGTGGCCATAGTGTTTTTCACTCTGTGGCCTGTGATGTGTTTGGAGGTCTTCATTGATGTCTCCAGCTCTCTGGAGCCCTTCTCCCCCTTAAAATCCACAGATTTCTCTATTCTGAGCTTTCTCTTTTGCTGTTTCCTCTGCCCAGAATGGATTTGCAAATCCCGTGGGTCCTTGGAAGCTGCCTACATCCTGCAGCATTCAAAGGAGGCCAAGGTTATTCATAAGGAGGACCTCTTGCCCACTGCATTATCTCATTGACTTCAGTGTTCTCTCAGCCTACAGGGCTACAGTCTGGCAGTCACCTTAAGAGTAAATTGAGTGGTCATTTCCAGCATGACAAGGGGCTTAACTGGGGGGCCTGTAAATATCTTTCTACAGAAAGCTTGGAGAGGTGGGTGTGGTAGGACATGTGCATCTCTCTGGACCCTACCCTACCTACCTTCCCCCAAGCCGATTTCAGGATCTGAAGAATGGGCTCATTATTTGTCTTCCAAATAATGCAAGGCATGAGTTCAACAGAAACATCCCATGATTCTAAAAAGGGGCATGTGTTTCCAAATGCAGTGCAGGATAAGGCAGAGCTAGTTGGATCCTGTGGCCTATTCATATTTGAATTTAATCTAATTGCTCCCACTGAGAAAGTTTGTTGCACTTGTATTTGTAAGGAGTTATTTTGCAAGTTTTTTCCTCTGTCTTTCCCTCTGCCTTTCAGTTCCTCTTTCTGTCTCCCCTCACTCCTGGTATTGATAGTGAAGTTGTTTACTTCCAGGGCATTACTGGGGTGTGAAGCAACCTCAAAATAAAATGGGAATCTGAGCCACGGTTAGATTCATAAGCACCTGGTAACCTCAGATGGGAGGATCTCATGCACTGGGAATTTTTCATCCTGTATCACTGCTTGCACACAGGCAGAGTGCTCCACCTGGGGAAGGAGAGACTCTTTGCTTATTGAGGCCATTTCCAGAAGCCTGACAATAGAGGCTTCCTTTGAACTGTTCTCTTTGGGGTTCCTTGTGTTCAAGGCCCTGGCCTCCACCAGCTGGCACCTCACAAAGGATCCTGTGTTAGGGTGACCAACGGGGCTGCTGTTTGACCCATGGAAGCACAAAATTTAGGCCAGTCTTATTTCAGGTTTGCGTGTAATGGGCTTTTGGGGTTTATTGGAGCCTGATAGATTCCGAACCCCCTTGTAGCCATTCTCCAGGTAAAAATGTTCTTTAATTAGAAAGCATTTTTGTCGAGCAGCTTTAACCTTCTTGTTACTTGTGTTTGTGTGTACATGCTTATTTCAGAAATTTAAAGAGTATCTGAATGGCAGTAACCTTATCACCAAGCTCCAGGCCAAACATGACTTGCTGAAGCAAACTCTTGGAGAAGGTGAGTCATGGGATAAGATCCCAAGAGAAACCTCACATCCCACTGCAGGATTTTTAAACAGATCTCAGAGCTTTAAAATCTCACCTGCCACTCTTTTTTTTTTTTCCGGAGCAAATGCCAGTCTCAGCGTGCATTATCTGCGACTGCTAATCTTCTCAAATTGACAGGCAAATATATCTTTGCCCAGATCGAATTTAGTTTTCGGCTGAGAGAAGACCATGGATTTAAAACTTAATTGTAAGGCTGCATTCAATTTGTTTTGCTGCCCTGTGTATGGGAAGCCTCAGAATGCATACTGGAATGACAGCTGTATTGGATCACATTTTCTCTAGCACTGCCCAGGACTTTGTATTTAATATGATTCATCCCTTGTTGCACAAAATAGGGGTGGGGACCAGCAGAAGCTATTTAACAAGGCTGTTCTCCTTATCGATGGAAAAAGCATTTGTGATGGTGCTAAGGCCCCCAAATTGGGATTCTTAAACCCATTTTTTTCAAATGTGAAGATGACAAGTAATGTGTCCAGGAAAGTAATTATAAATGAAAATCCCTGCAGCACTGGGGAGCAGAGCCAAGCTGCAGCAGCTGTGTACTGCTCAGTCATTGTGCCCAGGGAGTAAAACTGAGTAGGAACACAAAGGGAAATGTTTTCTAGTCGAGTTTCACTCTTCCACCAGGTGGATGCAGAAGGTAAACACTGGGGGCAGTAGAAAGTAATCCGAAGTTTGCTTTTTTATTTTTCTGTTTCAAGAAGCTGGGATGGCAGCAGGGATCTGGATGAAGGGGGTGTCAAAATCACCTTGTGGGTCAGGGCATGGGGAAGCTGTGGTGGCAGCGGCTCTGGCTTTGGGTCCAACCCAGAACATGTGATGGTGGCTCCAGCCCCTGCCACATCCCTGTGCCGAGGCTGGACCTACTGTCTCTGTGTGCTCATTGCCATGTGCTGTAGTGGCAGCTCCAGCAGGGGTCAGCGGCCCAGGTAGAGCCACAATTGTGTGTGTGTGAGGGTGAAGTGGCCAGAGGGTGACTGGAGCTGGGTCAGCTCTTGCTCACCCTCCTGCCACTGATTGCCGGGGCCCAAGGCTGGCAGGCCACTGTCCCGCTCAGCCACACTGATAAGCCAGCAGGTGAGAGAGAGCAGCTAAGTGTGCCGTATATGTAACACCCCTGCCATTATATGAGATTTCAAGATGTGTGTGATTTGATCCTTATCAATATTTCTGCTCCAGAGGGACTATGTATGCTCAAAACTCATGCACTCCCCAGTGTGTTTCTTTAGTAATCTTATACTTTCTGTGCAAGTGTCCTTGTGTCATCCCTTATCTCTAGTTTCTTAGGCTCAAGGTCTAGATTGAGGAAACCCTTTTAGCACTTCCTTGAATCCATCCCTTTTCAGGACAGTGCTTAAGCACACGCTTAACTCTAACCACTTAGCTTAAGTGTATAGTTAAGTGCAGTCCTGCACATAGGTAGTTACTTGTCTCTGATGCCTGAGAGGGTTTTTTTTAACTCTGTTAGGAACAATACACATATATGCACACACACGTGGACACACACACACACACACACACATTTTATTTCCAGATTGCAGAAGCTGGAGATGATTTCTAACTCTTGGTGGCATTTCTACAATTAGGGGATTACTTAAATGAACAGTTTAAAGAAATCAGTTGTCTTGAGTCCGACTATAATACAGCATCACTTACACCACTCATCTTAACGTAATAAAAATTAATTAGTTTTTGTTGGCTATATCCCAAGCATATTTTCTCTGCCAAATTTATTTAGCCTCAGAATCTTCCTTCCCCTCAGATCCTGCTATTCCTTTCCGCATGGAGCATTCTTTTAAACTGAATGACATCCAAAAAATAACATTAAAATGTCAGGAAACTGCAAGAGTGCCATCAGAAAACTGCAGTTTATTCAGGGATCTATTAAAATGCTTCTCTCCCCTGAAATTTTCAGTCCTGTGGATTATCTGGGTGACCTAGTCTCACACTGCTGCAACAGAACAATAGCAGCCTTTTTACATCCTCATTGAGGCAGTCCTAAATTTCATATCCTGGAATGTGGTTCTTATTTGATAGTCAGTCACTGCACATTGCCAGACAGATTCCCCCAGCAGCTGTTTCTGAACTCAGGCTCTGACATCTGTGGGTGTAGGTGGAACGTGTGGCTCACTGTAATGGCACCCATCTAGAGATCAGTGTAGAGAATCCAGTTGTTTCATGATGACAATGCTGGGGTGATGGCACAAATCAGCGCACGCCATGGCAGGGCTGTGGAAGATGCGCTGCAGAACACTGAAGTAGCACCACGAAGCAGGGCTTAGCAGGGAGAACGATGGTTTATTTCAGGTTGTACGGTGTCGTGTTTAAATTCCATTTTCATTTCCTTCCAGCTGAGCGAAAACTGCCAAAACATTTCCACAGCATTTCCTGTGAAAATGTGTAACGTGGGCCCCCATCTTCCATGGGGTAATCTTGATGCTTAGGGTCCCTGCAGCAGTTCCACCAAGTGGTCTGTGCCACATTGAAATCGTTTCTGCCCAAACTGATGTTGGTCCGAAAGAATCTTAGTTTTCAGATCGCTGTGTGTTTTTGCTGATGGGGAGGAACGCCCTTGCTGCACAGACCTTAGCTTTTGCATTCCCCAGCCTTCTTTGATAATAAACTGTACGGCGGCCGTATTGCATTCTCATCGGGAGCAGGGGAAAGCAGCAGGATTTAGCAGCGGCCTTTCTATGGAGGATGAAGAAGAGGGTCAAGGAAAAAGAGCTATGGGTGCAAGTCTGGGAAGCAGGGATGATGTGCTGAACTACTAGCAGTGGTGGAGGTGGAGAAGAGGGCTTTTGAGGAGGGATATCCTCCAAAACAGACTTCTAGACATCGCCAGCGAGAGATGTGAGGGAAGCCAGTCTACCCTTGGGGGCCTTAATGCAAGAGAGTATACGGTGGGGAAAGAAGAGCTTTGTGCCTCGTGAAGGTGACCCATTCATATGGATGTAATACAGAGCCTTTTCCCTGCCCATTCTGCTACTGAGTCTTGGCCCAGTAGTTTGGGCAGCAGTAGTTCAGGTATCTAGACATTCAAGGAGTGCCAGCAAACATGGTGGCCATGACATAATGAAATGTCATGGTTGATCAAGGCCTTGCAGGATGATGCAGAGAGGGCAGCAAGGAGGTGGCTGAGGACTCAGTCCTTTGGACCCTGATGGAGAGCAAGAAAGAGGGCCGTGTACCTGCCTGCTTCCTTTCATGTGTCATAAAAAATGAAGAGGAAATCAGCTTTCCTGGCCTTGATAGAAAGGCACAAACAGCATGCAAAATGAGTTTACAATTTTATCAGTGGGTTGACATTCACTTTTAAAATGAATAGATCTTATCACCAGTGATACGCTGCCATTTATATGAAACCCAGGCACTATAAATACATGAAGGGAATACGAATATTGACAGCCGGAATAGAGTCTGCCTGGAAACGATTAGATGGACTGTGTTATCTCATGAGAAAAGCTGAGCTACTGAATGCTCCAGTATTCAGATGGCATTAGGGGCCCTCCATGAGGCAGTAGGATAACTTCAATGGACTTCCCTGGGACTTTAGCCCTTATCAGCACACCCACGTTCTTTTTGGTAGGATATTAAAAGATGATGCAAGCATAGAGCCGGTATAAGTCAGCCTAGCTGTGTCGACCGCCATGGAGTTGCATTGCTTTGTACCAGCCAGAGATCTGGCTAGTTCTCATGGGGTACAGAAAGAAACAAAGCACCATCTCTGAGCCTACAGTGAGCTGCTGATCTCAGCAGAAGTCGAGGGCGCTCAGCTTCTTACTAGATGCAGCCTTTCACATCCAAGAGAGGCAGAGCTAGTGAGGTAACCTAAAGAAACCCTCCGCCTTCTGTAAGACGTAGGACATTCGGGCACATTCAGTTTCTCGGCCTTCACTAGTAATTAACTTGTGGCTGAAAGGACCCCGGTGGGTGGGTAGGGTGTGTGCGTGCATGCGTGTGTGCATGCATGTGTAATAAAACTATACAGTCTTGCCACCGATGTGAAACCAAGATGGAAATTGATGTGTCATTTTTCTTTCCAGGTGAAAGAGCTGAATGTGGAACCACCAGGTAAGAGGGGTTTCCTTTACTTGTCTGCTTGGGGGCAGATATTTGACTCATTCTGCCTGAGGGGGTAAGACCCAGAACAGGTGCAGTTTGCTTCCTGATCCAGAACATTGCGTTTAAAATATTGAATCCTTCAGCCCTCCTGTGGCTGAAGATCTTGGTTAGGACTGGAGAAGGTGAAGCCAGGCTCCCCCTCTCAGTGGCCTGCTTCTCTCCTACTTTGTCTAAGTGCATTAATTAAAACGATGACAAACAAAGCCTGGATTTTGCTGCAGTATGATTTTCAGCTGACTAACTCTGAAGTGCCTAGAAGTGCTGTGTCAGCACGGTGCATTGCAGTGTCCTGATGGATGGATGAGGTTGGGTTGTATCCCTGGCCGGTGGTAGGCCTGCGTGACACAGGGTCTGCCCCTTCTGAGCTCCAGCCCTGCGATCCACCGTGTAAGCAAGAGCTGGATGTGCTTTGTGGACTCCAGATGGTGCTTGGGTCACTACCCTGTAGCTGGCCCCATGTAGAAAATGCTGGTGGCTCCCCGGGACTTCATCTGAGATGGTAGATAGGGCTGAGGGTAAATTTTTTGGGATGAAGCCTTTCCCATTGCATTTTCAGAATGCTAAGGGTGTGAAGCAGTTGTATTTAGCTCTAGTGACTTGCTATGAATTTCCTTGATTTAAAGCTGGAAGAGGTGTGCCTCCCCACCTTGTAGGTCAGCAGAGCTGTCAGCCCCTTCTCCACAGCTTGTTAACCCCATCTCATTATCTTTCTGTAATGCTGCTTCAGTGTTTAATAAGGTTTGCAATACCAGCAAAAACATTTGATTTTATAAATGCTGAAATAGATAGTGGCTGCTGTGGCTGGCTGCCTTTCCAGACAGGAAAATGCCCCCCCCCCTACTTCAGCAAAGGATTTTGGGGTCCTTAATCTACTTCCAAGTGGCAGGAAAAGGATCCATACCATGATAACTTAGAACACCACCAGAACTGGGCACCCACAAAGGAGCTGAACAGCGGTGGCAAGGGGCAATTGCGTGACGGTAAGGGTCTCTCTCAGTTAGCATCCACTGCCCTGCATGCATTAGTCCTGTATGAGTGAGTGAGAAATCCGTAGCTTGGCAGTGTAGGAGGTCCATGGTTCAGTCTCCTGGCCTGCATTTTTTTTTCTCAAGATCCACAGAAGGCAAACGGGGTCCCCTGCATCCTGGGTATAAAGCTATAAAGGCACAGGCCTGATTCTGCTGTAGTGAAACGGCCGTGATTTCCAGGAGGCTGCCTCCAGTTGTCCCAGTATCAGAGGCTGGCTTACTGACGGCTGGCTTACTGCAAGCCTTACACTGATTCATAGATTCATAGATGCTAGGGTCGGAAGGGACCTCAATAGATCATCGAGTCCGACCCCCTGCATAAGCAGGAAAGAGTGCTGGGCCTAC
>NW_017728917.1:1286217-1322489 GCF_001723895.1 Crocodylus porosus
TAGATGCTAGGGTCGGAAGGGACCTCAATAGATCATCGAGTCCGACCCCCTGCATAAGCAGGAAAGAGTGCTGGGCCTACATTACCCCAGCTAGAGAGCTTCCACATGAGCTGGTTCCACATCCACCCCAAATCACCAGCTACCCCATGTCTCCTCATCACCGGTCCCACTTAGAATGGATGCAAGATGATCACAGAGTGAGCGATGGAGTCAGTTGTTGGAGAGGTTTCTTTACAGATAGATGACCCACGGATAGCAGCAAATGAAGGGTCAGGATACATAGGATTAGTGATCCTTTAGGTGTTGCAGTAAAAGACCAGTTGATTTGATTGAAAGGACACCAGAAAAAGAGAAGGAAAGAACAAAAACTGTACCTAGAATTTATTCTGTATTTTCTTTCTCAAGCCACGGGAATGGTATCACTGGTCAAAGTATTCCCAGGAAAGGCTGACTGAGGCTGGTAGATGTAGGGTGACAATGCTCGTAGGTGTACTGAGGCTTTTGTTTGCTTTTGTTTGCGATGGATCTCAGAGAAAAACAAACAGGAGAAAATCTCCCTTTCCTACTCGGCAGCACTGCAAGCCCTGCGCAAACAGCCTAAATACAGCCAGAAGGCCGCAATCTCCTTGCTGTAGAGCCTCGCCCAACAAGAGGGAATTATACAGCAGCAATCGTCCTTGGTCTTTTTGATTTACAGCAGACAGGCTCTTCACTGGACTGTAGACATTTCTGCTCCTTAATTGTCAGCTGAAGGGATGGTTAGAAGCAGTAAAAGTGCGTGGAGTCAAATTCTTTCTTTTAATTAAAGGCACCTGATTTATGCAGCAGCGGATCACGACTGCCACCTTTAACATTTATGGCTGTTTGTAAATTGTGCTTGTTCATTCAGCCTGGCTCGCTGAGAACTTTTGCATGAAAGGCTCCTGGCACCGATTTGAACTGTAATCATGAAATCCCCTTCTGTGGTGTCTTGCAGCATAAACATCCGTAATGTTTTGTTGGGCTGAGGTCAGGGTGGAATAGCGACAATAGATTTTTATTCTGTTTTGTTCCCTCCTTTGGGACGAGTTGTTTGAGCCCTGTGCATTTGAATTTTGAAAGATACAGTTAGGTTGAATAGCGGGAATCGGAACCAAATGGTTAAACGCCCAGCCTCTGCGCTGAAAGTAGCCTCCTGCACTTCCTCGGGCCCGCTTTCCAGGGGTTATCCACCCTAGTTGAGAAAGGGGGGGGGCTGCCTCTGCAAACTGCTCACCCACACCCATCAGTGCTGGGGCAGAGGTGGATGCTGGTTGCCCCTGTTGCATTGACATCAGCGGGTCTGATTCTGCTGCTCCGTAAGTGCTGTGCATTTCTCTGAGTGGTTTGGTGAAGGAGGGGACTTGGCCACAGGCTTTGACATTTGATTGAGGCTCTGGAGATTTGGGTTTGGAGTCTCTGCTGTGTGAATTGGATCAGCCACTTCACTCTTTGGTGCCTCCAGTCCTTTGCCTGTACTGATTGTGGGCTGTCTCTGTCTCTTCTTCCCCATTTGCGCAGTTCTGGGGTGCTGGTTGTGGTTGGGGCCAGCTGTAACCCAAGGAGTAAGAGCAGCGAGACCAGATAAGACCTAGGAGTCGCTTCATTTCAGTTTCCTTCCTCATGGCCATGTTGGGATGCCCTGGCACTTACTTTCCAGCTGTCTGTCAGACCGTCACTTCTCTGCAGTTGTGGGCTTGAATTCAGTTCTGTCTGACGCTTCTGTGGGATTTGCAGTGGGAAGGAAAAGCTCTTTAGAAATTCAAGCCTTCTCGGCCTGCAGTAAATTGCCCCATTTAAACAATCACATATGGCAGCCAGGAATTCTTTTGCTTACTCTATTGATTTAAAAAACACTCTTCCAGATTGAAGTGAATGGGGAGATTTCAGCTGTGCTCCACCTAGTTTTGCTTCACATGACCTGGACGAGGGACTGTCTCTTAGAGGAATATTGCAAGCACCATTTTTGATGTATTAAAAAAAAAAATCCTAACTTGTTTTTTGACAGTCCCTGAGGAATTGGAGCGAAAGGGGGTTCTTTAGGAGCAAGACGGAGCTCTAAATACTGTTTATTTACCAAATGGCTCTTTCCTACTGTGCTGCACTCCATCTGGTCTCTTCATTTAGGACTGTGCCTTGTTGCCAAATGGCACATTTCAGCTTGTTGCTGCAACGTTATGCATAAATCTGGGCTCTGCGTGCCGGCTTATTTTGTCCGGCCATTTGTGGGTGCTGTGCTTCCCATGTCACTGGTGACTGGGAGATTCTGCTGGTTGGTTGTAGGTCTTTTTGCATCCTCTGGGAGGCTGTCTTGACTTTTTTACCTTTAAAAGTGGCATGTTTGTAGACAAAACAACAGAAGCCCACAACCTGCGTAAGAAAAATGTGCTGTGAATCTCCCCTCTTTCCCCCCCAACTAGACAGCACCCAGAGAGGATTGACTGTAACCCTACAGATAAGAGCTAAGTGACAAAAGATTTAGAGGTGTCATTTATTTGCTAAATTACAGCCCTCAGTTGATCTCTGTCTGGGGATAGAAAGCATGTCCCCACACATTTGTCAGGTGAGAGCAGTGCTTCATTTTGGATCTGTCCCTGAAGAGACAGGAGTTCACAACTGCTGAGCATTCACTTTTCAGGAGGGGGTGATGAACCAGGATAAGCACAGGAAGTTGTTAAAAAACCTTGCAAAGTGTCACAGTTTGCCTGTTTCTTCTGTGAAATGTTATCCCAGCTGCCAGCAGATACCCAGCTTGTGATGGTGATGCACCATGTCCTGAAGAGTGACAGAGAAACCTCCCTATAAGTAATAGACAAGACCTTGCCCAAACATGCTCAGCATCTGCATTCTTTGGCCTAGTTACAGCAGATTCTGCATGGCCTATAATTTATTGAGATGGCGTTAGTAGATGTGTGTATACCCTGATTACCATGGTCATTTCTGGAGAGGTACATTCAACACTCTTAAGCACTTTTTCAACTGCCTTTTTAGCCTTCTAGTAATATCCTGCTAGCGCTCTCTCACTGTTATTCTGATGATAATCTTGTCATGTCATATTGGGAGATCACAGGCAATGGGGGATAAATGCTTGGCCATTTTACCATTAAGTATTGGTAAGAGGAGTAGCTGGATTCTGAGCTGTAATATACAGGGTTCTGGGTAAAGTACAGACCAGCATGAAGCGTATACCCCTGTATGGATTCCCGGACCCCTGTATAGATTCCTTTGCCAGGCAGAGGTGATCTTTAAAGTGCTTAGCCCGTGCCCCCATGAGACCGTGCCTAGGCAGGCTGCCTCCTAACCTAGAAGCAGTGTGGCAGTGGCTATTTAGTGCGTTGAATGGGCCGTGTAGCCCTACGGATGGACTATGCCAGTTAGTCCCCCCATGCTGCCATGCAGATGTGGCAATGTTGCTGACAGCTTAGGAGCCCCTGGCTCAGAGCAGGGCAGTGTATCGAGAGGACTGTTGCCAGGCATGGTAAGTTTAGTACATAGACATGGAACTAGTGAATATCCCTGCCTTCATTTAAGCCATCTCAATTAGTGGAGAGGGAGCGTCAGACTCTCCAGGAAAGTGCTGGTGGGGAGAACAGATGCAAGGTGTGCGTGGAGCCAATGCACTAGTTCTCACAGAGCCTTTTCCCTCTGTTTCTCCCACCCTGTTTGCTGAGATCTTTCCCCATCATTGTATTTATGTTGGTGTCTTTTTATTTTATTTTATTTTATTTCTTTTGTTCCATTTTTCCCAGGCCCCCATGTCTTCCCCCTAAACCACAGAAAATGAGGAGACCTAGGCCTCTCTCAGTCTATAATCATAAACTCTTTAACGGCAATATGGAAACATTCATTAAGGTACTTGCTAGCTGACAGTGAGAGTCTATGAATGCTCTGAATGTAATGGTGGCTTTCCTTTCCTAATTGCTAACTCCTTTCCTTTCTGGGATCTGGCCTTTCCGGGATCTGGCCATTGTGCATACTGTTAACGTGGCTAGTATGCTCTTTGCCTCAGTGAAGATTTCCATCCATAGCTGTTCTCACTTCTGGTGCATTCATTACATTATCTGTCACACGTCTGTCTGCATGGTCTGGGAAGGAAAAGATAGCACTAATGACCCTTGTGGAGCCCGGATGCCATTCTGGCCTGTCAACAGGTTAATTGCAATCTTCCATATCTTATCACAGCAGGCATAGCCATCTTGACTCTATACGATGCTATTATTTGAGCATGCTGGTAGTAAACAGCAACACATCCACCTGTCATAGAAAGAGACTTGCTGAAGATCAAGCAGGAAGCAAAGAGAAAATCTTCCAAGATCACGCTATTCAGACTGATGGGGCTTGTAGTGTTTGGGGAAGGGAAGATGCAAAACAAAATATTTATTGGCTTCTTTCGCAGGCAGGTAGAGTCCTAGACAGTCCCGAGAGGAGGAGGGCTGTGGAGGTGAGGGAAGGAAGCCAGGTGACAGGAGGACGTAGTCCTCCAGCAGGATTCCTTGAGGAATTTCCGAATAGAAACTTTAAAAGACTCCACCTCAGCATTTCAGTGCTCCCCCCCTTTTTTTTCTCCCCTTGACATGGTTGCAGGAGAACATCAAATGATGCATAAACTCTCCAAAATTGTCTCCCAGTTATAGAGAATGACAGGAAAGCAGACTTCTGCTGAAGCATTCTGTGTATGGGTGTCTTGAGTGGGTGTACAGCTCTTCAGTGTCGCTTAAAAAAGAATCAATCTAGTCAGCTTCAGTGCCAAAGGCTGGTAGAGTTGACTGATGCTGTCTAATAAAATCAAGCACTTACCAGGTGAAAAAAGATTCCCCTCAAATGATTCATTTGCAGTAAAACCAGGCCTGGCTTGTGTGTTATTAGATGCACTGATCCTCCCCCTTGCAGGAAGTTCTGCTCTGACACAGGCTGGGGAACAGAAGAAGGAATCTAAAAGAAGGAAGGTGCTTGTATTGTCTGAGCAATGCAATCCTGTTCTGCTTAAGTATGTGCTTCACTTCAGTCAGGTGCTTAGGTGCTTCACTGCAAAAAAACCCACCAAACAATATGACCTGGGAAACGTGATGTTAATATTTCTCTCCTGTTAGCCTCAAAGTACAGAAGCCAGCAGCTACTTGAGTGAATCTAGCAGCTTTGCCTCAGCTGTAACTGCCTTTGATCATAGACACATGCCTTTGATCATTTTGGACCAAATTATGCTTTTTAGTTACAATGGTACAGATCAATTAAGTTGGTTGATACTAATGTAACTAAGGGTCTGACTGGACTAAATTTGGTTTTATCCACTGAGGTAAGTGACACTTGAATCCAGAGCAGACTCATATTCTGGGATAGCTGCTTGCAGATGCTTTTATACCACTTCACCGCTAGGTATCAGAAGAGCAGGTATTAGCCTGTTTGCGTTCGGCAGGTTGCTACCCCAGGATAAAGAAAGCAGACTATAAGTACAGCAGTGTAATATATATACTAGTTTAGTTTTACCTCTGATTTTTATCCCAGAATAATTTCTGCACCTGATTCAAATAGGTTGCCTTAGTGTAGGGCTTTACATCATCTGCCCGCTCTTTGCCTACCACTGTGTAGGCTGTTTACATCAGTGTAAACGTGCTGTCTGTCCAAGACCTACCAGCTGAACGTGTTAGGCATACAACTGAGCATCCTCTGGCCCCCTGCAAGCTGCATAATCTGAATAGCCTGAGAATAATATTGAAGATCTTTGAAGATGCCTCCAAAAGTCATCATTCTTTATGCCCAAAGGATAAATCTAATAGCCTAACTATTGATCCACCAAAACCCAACCCAGCAACACATTCTGTTTGTGGAGTAGCTTTCCAAAGGAAGTGATGAAAACCCCATTAAGCCTAAAGTAGATATAGTGCTAGAGAAAATATTATAGCAGGCAGCACTGACAAAGGTTGGATTAGATCAACTAATAGGTCTTTTCCATCTCTGATTTAGATACTTCTATTATGCTGTTTTTTATGTAGAAGGAAGCCTGAATGCAGTGCTTATAAATGGCTAGCACATTGTCACGAATAATAGACAACCCAGATAGAGAAACCCATTAATCTCTTTAATACATGTAATTGTTCCATACTTAAATTGATTTTTAAAAATGTCATGTTCATTAAAACCCAGCCTGTTAAAATATTATTCTAGAGGAATTAGCTGCATTGAAACCTCTCTGAATAGACTGGTGTCCTACATAATAAGGAGAGCAATGTGGGCAACCATTAGTAGTGTATTTAAAAGCCTGGGAGTTTCTGCACCATTTTGGAAGCAAAGTTTGTCTGGTCCTGAAACTTCTGCCTGATAGCAAATGCTTCAGTGGAAGGTCTGACCCCCCACCCCAAGAATGGGCAGTTGTGGAATGGCTGTGATGGTATGTTTCCCTCTGAACTGCGGAAGAACCAAGGGGAAAAATTGGCATCTACTTTTAATGCAATGAAACTTTGGGCAATTCAGCAGAAGTGGGGAAGAAGGAAAACAGGAACAGATCTGGCAGGTAGCTTCTGAATGCTCACCAATCACTGAGGCTCAGATGCTGCATACTCAGCAGGTGATGGGGTAAGGCTGCAGAAAAGCTGTGAGCCTGAATTGGACCTTTCTAAGCTGCCATTGCATTTGAGCTTTCATGGCCTCTGGGTGATATGCTTACTTTAACTGATCTTATTCTTGCTTAACCTTCTCTTTTTCTCCTGCTTTGCTGCTTTTTTGTGTTGTCAGAGGAAGAAGGAATGCTCGAACAAGAAATCAGGTATTTACTAGAGGCCCTCCTCTCCAGACCAAATCTAAATCAAACTGAGGGATGCCGTTGTAGCCCAAACTATAAAAGCATCTGCTTGCAAAGACAAATGTGCCTGCAAACTTACCCCCATTCCAGTAGGGGCTATGTGAGAAAGCAGCTAAGATACGAAAACTGAATTCAATCTGGGGCCAACCCCCATTTTTAGTTCCTAATTAATGTATTTCACATACTTCTTTGTATAATGTAACTTCTATTGACAATGGCTGTTTCTTTATGTAAAACCTGTAGCTGGAAGGTTATTTCATCACTCAGGTAAATTGCAAGTCTTTGGGGGTCATATCCCACCTTCCAAATAGAACAATTATGTTTCAGTTGCATTTGTCCCCTATTCTGTTTTGTTTTTCAGCCAACCAGATAAAGAGAAACAGCCTTTCACACATACAGTGGAGGCCTTTTTCATAAATAATTCACTGCGCATAAGCGGATTCAGCCCTCTTTGCTGGCTTGGCATATTTAGCACCTCCTTCTCTTGCTTATTCTCTTACTAAACTCAATGACACTGATTTTCAAACCTGAGTGCTTGTATACTGTACTTAAATAAATGTCCAGTTCACGCTTATTGACGAGCCAATAAATGCTTAATTCCTTCTTTTTTAAGGATTCAGGGCAGGCAATCCCACTTGTAGTGGAAAGCTGCATCCGATACATCAATTTGTACGGTAAGCTAATTTAATATTTGCCTGTAATTTCAGCGGAAGCTGTTGCATAAAAGTAATAAAGGACTTGCAATTCAGAGCCAAGTATAATGGAGGTGTCATCTATCTTTATTAACTATACGGGGTTGGGTTATAAATCTGATGGCATAAACTAGGATGTCATTTACAAGCGTGGCAAATATTTAGTTCCTGTAAGCGTTTATTTTGGGGTTGAATTGTTCATTTGGGCCACGATCCAATGAGAGTCCTTCCAGCTGTTTGATCATGGGGACTTCAGTTGGAGAAATTGAGCAGAAATAAAATCTTATGATGATGATTATGATTCCTTTTCTTGCACATAAAAGACACGCCTTAGCCAATAATTCTTTCCATTTCTTTCAACGAGAACAAAAGATTAAACAGATGAGCCTCTTCAAAGAGTGTGCTGCCTACCATGGGTCAGGTCAGACAGGGTACAGACTGTACCAGCCACTGCCCATTGGCTCTAAGCCTGATACTTTTGTCTCCACACTTTTTGCTATCTATCATCTCCTTCTGTTTCACAAATATTGTATCTATCTGCATCATTGGGCAGGTGGTGCATTGGGGCTATTTTCAACTTGAGATGGTGACAAGGGAGGTCAGGAAAGTTACATTTCAGCCATTTATGGCAATGTCTATATATTGCTGGGCTCTAGTCAATATGGAAAATACTCTGTAGTGCCAGCCACAACTAATTTCCATTTACCTTTCTGTCCGCAAATTAAGTGTTTGTTTTCTGGAGCTTAATAAGGCTTGATTTTCCAGCTCTCTCCTTTTGGAGTGCATCTGCATATTCTTTCCAAAGACACTGTTCTCTGACAAATATTGTCCTAATATGCGAGCATGGCATAGTGGCCCACATCTGATTTCAGCAAAACGAAGAAAGTGAAATTCTGAATTGCCGACAGAATGGCATAAACATCCCTTTCATTGTTCTGTTTTACTTTGCACTCTCTAGGTCTTCAACAGCAGGGTATTTTTAGAGTTCCTGGATCTCAGGTTGAAGTCAATGACATCAAAAATTCATTTGAAAGAGGTATGTGATTGGCAGGTGATCCTGCCAAGGTATATTGATTAAGACTGGAGTGTCTGGACTCCTAGAGTTTATTGAGGAGGAAGATATTATGGGTGGGAGTCTCAGTCAGAAGTGATACATAACTCTTCCCCGTGGCATTTTTGTAACTCACACCCAGCAGGCGTTTCTGTTACAAGGAAACGGGATGCTTTTCTCTAGGAGAATGGGAGCTCCTCCGAGAGGAAATGAGATGATATGATAAGGCTCTGCTTTCCAAGAGCTTTTCTTTTATCAGCTTTCCTGGACAGTAATAAAGTATTAGAGAAAAGTTACTATATTTCATGCTCTTATGCTGAGTGTCAGCCTCCTAGGTCCCCTGGTTTCATATTAGCCCAGCAAGGTAATTATAACGTGCAATATAGAGAATGGGCTAATTGCACTGTGCTCCACGAACTGTCGTTATAACTGTAACTTAAGCTTTGTAAAGCAAAATATGGCCTACCTAGTGTATCTGCTGACTCTACTGGTCACAGTTTCTAATGCCTCTCTGAGGAGAACAGCAGAAAGGATTGCACAATTAAGGAGTTTATTTAAACATAATTTCTCTAAATGAAATTGTATGCCCTGTATTATATGGGGGTCAGATGGGTGTGATCATAATCGTCCTTTTGAATCTATACCAACCATGCAGGTTCCATTTGGCATTTTCGGAGATAATTAAGGGACTTGCACATCCATTTACCATTTAAGAAATGGATATCTAAATCCCTCCATACAGTGCCCTCCGGTGCCCTTGTTATGCTATCTGAAAGGCATCCCACGGATTTCAGTGTAACACAGGTGTGCTGGCATACAATTCCTTGTCTTCTGCAGCTCTCTCAAACGATCTCACTCACTCACTCAGTTATGAGCTCTTGTCTTGCATACAAAAGATGCAGTGGGCTGAAAACTATGTAAGAAAACTAAATAACACCATGCATAATCTTCTGGAAAGTTTGCAAATCCTTGCCATGACAATTACCCCTGTGCCCTTGATTACCATAAGTTGGGCTATAGCATGTCTCAGCATGGTGCTGTTTAACACACTATCTTATTAAGCCCTTGACATTCTTGGAAATTAAATAGTGTTACCACTCTACATGCTGTTTTCTTGATCACTGGTTTTCCAATTGTAGTCAACTGAACAGTGCTTGCTGCCTAATTCAACTAGAATTAAACCTTTTATCTGTTCAGGTGAAGACCCCCTTGCTGATGATCAAAATGAACGAGACATCAATTCAGTTGCTGGGGTCTTAAAGCTATATTTCCGAGGACTGGAAAACCCCCTCTTTCCTAAGGAAAGGTTTCAAGACTTGATATCTACTATAAGTAAGTACAAACAATGAGGTACAGACAAGCGTTTTGCTGCCCCAAGGCATTGTGGCCTCTACTCAACAGAGGAGGAGTGGTCAGTAAGATTTGGCAGTACAATAGGCACAGACATCTCAGCTAAACTTCTTGGATTTGCTAAGTTATTACAAGTAAATGGAGAGAATGACCTGAAGAGCTCAGCAATCCTCTTACTGTCTCACCATTTGCATTTCCTGTCCCAAAAAGACCCAGAAAATGCTGGGATACATTCACACGTGTAGGGGAGGAGCAGTTGGTTTTATAGCTTCACGGGTTTGGGTTTGAATTCATGGAGCTCAAGGGGCTGCTGCTGCTTTTCTCTAGTCCACTGGAACCGGGGAAACTGGTTTCTGGGGCTTAAGTATGTTTTTCCCAATATGTCATGGTACCGATGAATATTTATTGGAAAATGATGGACGTTCTCGGTGCCCTTTAGGGAAAAGGAGAATTGATGGGATGGATTTGCAGTTTTAGACATGACAAGGAAATTTGCTGTGCATTTGGA
Source organism: Crocodylus porosus (assembly GCF_001723895.1). NCBI lineage: Eukaryota > Metazoa > Chordata > Crocodylia > Crocodylidae > Crocodylus > Crocodylus porosus. The sequence continues at coordinate 1,296,633 of NW_017728917.1, forward strand.
TTACAGTGATTACTGTTATTTTTTAAAAGAAATACTCTGAACTGATTTTGGTCCCAGCCTAGCTGAGCATATATTTAAGTAAGTGAATAATTCAACTAGGGTTGCTTATGTGCTAAAAGGTAAGCATATGTTTAAATGCTTCTAAAGCTTTGTCTTTCCTCTTTCCTACACTTCTCAGCTGATGATGAAGTATCATAATTAAAGGAAAGACTTCAGCATCTAATTCACATTAGAAATCTGGTGCTAAATGTCTTCCTATTCTCTGGGTGTGTCTACACAATATGTGTTCTGCGGAGTAGACTAATTAGCTGCACAAAAATGTTGCACTTCTACACATGCGCCCCTCTTAGGTTGGAATAAATTAATTAGTTCCACAGCAAAATAGTACTCACCTGCTGGCTACCCTGCACTGAAGCATCCTCATGTCCCAGCCAGCCCCTCGGCAGTACGCTAGGTTGGGAGGAGCAGCCCCAGGCTGGCAGGATGATCCATGGGCCCCCCTGCCAGTTGGGGTTGCTCCAACCTGGCTCAATGTGCTGCAGTCCCTGGTGCACATTCAGTGGTGCACTTGGGACCAGTAAACACCGGAGCCATAAACTCTGGTTTTATTGCATCGCATTACATTGCATGTGTAGACACACTCGCTGTCTCTTAAATGTATGCAGTGTAATTTACATCCCAGCTTAAATGGACTGGCAAGCTTTTGACATTTGAAAACCACTTGAGACCAAAATGCTGTTCCTGCTGTGAGATGTTGAAGCCCTTTTCAAACTGTTCTACCCCACCCTATTACCCAAGGTAGAAAGGTGAGCTCATCTGAGTGAGCTCTCTGGTCCCTCTGCTGCTGTATGACTGAAAGCCAGTTTGATTCCCCTGGGCTCTAGGAAGTGCGGGATGGCTTGTTGTGAGATGGGGTTGTGTATGTTGCGGTGCCGTGTAATTCATTGTTTTTGTGATAAGAAAGAAGCACTCGTGTAACATGCAAAAGGCTGCTTGTCACTTCTGCTTAGCTGGAAGCTGAGTTTTCATTGGAAACGTCTCTCAAATGCACGTGATCAAAAATCAGAAAGAAAAGGCATCCTGCTTGTAGGGGTTCATTCAGCAGGACTCGTTGGAGTATCCCACTTATGTGATTTGTGACGACTGTGGCCATTGACATCTCTGTGACATTTCATTCAAACACTTTGCAGGGAAATGTTTGAATTGTCATGGCACTTTTGTTCCTCTGGGTTTCAAAAAAAAAAGTAGAAAAGAAAAGGAGTCTGAGAGGGAAAAAGATTGTAGCAAATGATAACAAATAGAGATGGAATAAAATGTTTTCTTCAAAGAAAGGAAAAATTTGAGAGAATTTTTTTTGCCAGAATTTCTTTTCTTTTTTTTCTTTCCTACATTAGACAATTATTGGTTTAAAAAAAATCATAGATATAACTCTGGCATCAGGAAGCTCGACTCAACACTACGTTCCCCTGAGGGAATGGCACTTTGTTGAGCTACAGCTATGCTCTCTTTCTTGCTTGACTTATGGGCTCAGGGATCTGGCATTTTTGACTGTCCGGTGTGCCAGCTTCAACAGATACTCCTGATGTCTTCTGAGCTGGGTGGTTATAGGATGTTCTCTTGGGAAGTGGGAAATATGTCTCCAAATGGATAAATACTGAGAACAAAAATATAGTCGGTGACATATCTTCAGTTTCAAGTCTCTGAAGAATTTATTCCTCACCTGGAGCATATATTATGTTTTTTGAGGACTGAAATAGTTGGCTTAAGTAGAATGGTTGAGTTTGACACAGGCCATTAAGTTTCACCCAAACACCCCACGACATACAATTAGACCGTCTACATGATTGAATGGCCCCTTCTAGCCTTCTTGGCACTAATATACACACATGGCTTCACAGTTTTGTCAGGCAGGTTTGACATGTGATTCTACATTTCTTCCTTTAGTGTTAAATCATAAATCAAATCTCGAAATGTGTATTGTTTCCCTTACATGCCGGGCTACTCATTCTGAACAGTAGTCCGTGCCTTCTTGCATCGACAGTGACCAGATGCCTTTAGGTCAGTGTCCAGCCATGAGGTCCACCCTGTGTTCTTGTGTTCCAGAAATCGAGAACCCTGCCGAAAGAGTTCACCAGATCCAGCAAATCATCATAACCCTGTCCCGAGCTGTCATTGTCGTCATGAGATATCTCTTTGCTTTCCTCAATCAGTGAGTCTGTTTATCTGTTCCTGTTTACCTGAATAGCTTGTTCCTCCGTTTTTCAGAGCCTGTCATGTCCAAGATTGTCTGGTACTTTGGTGGTTGTCTGTTTCCTCTATCTTACTGTGTTTCCTGGCTGTGGCTGATGGCACTCTCTGTGCAGTGCTATTTTTGTGCTGAGAATTTTTTTGAGCTAACAGTAGACAAGCTCAGTGCTTTACTTGTGGGATGCTTGTGTTTGCAGCTTGTCACAGTACAGCGATGAGAACATGATGGATCCCTACAACCTGGCCATCTGCTTTGGACCAACTTTGATGCATATTCCAGACGGGCAGGATCCAGTCTCCTGCCAGGCTCATGTCAATGAGGTTATAAAAACCATCATTGTCAATCATGAGGGCATCTTCCCCAGCCATAGGGAGCTGGAGGGACCTGTGTATGAGAAATGCATGACTGGTGGAGAAGAGTACTGGTAAGGAATGGGTAATCAAAATAAGGGAGTTTAACCACTTTACGAATTATAAGTGACTTTTATGTTCTTAACAAAGCCACACCTCCTTCCTAGCTTGGTCCATTTCCACTGTAAATGAAGGGTGAGGCTGTGGGGCTGGGATAGACAGCAGGGCTACCACGTGCTTCTGGGTGAAAAAAATGGTTAATTTAGATTGTGCGGTTTCAGGGAAATGACTTGTAAGGATGACTGCTTGAGAGCTTGGCGGGGGGAATCTGGAATTTTGGGTCTAATCCCCAGAACTGGGGTAAACCCTAAGCTAGAATGGTTTGGTTCCTTTTTGCCAACAATACTTACTTCTTTCACAAACTTAGTGAGTGAGATTCTCAGATGGCGTACGTCTGATGTAGCTACATCAATTTCAATAGTGCCACAGGGGTCTATAGTAACTGAGGACCTTGTTCTATCCCTTGCTGACTGTGCCCTTACCTTGGTACAAATACTTTAATTGGTAAACTTAAGGTAATTCCACCAACCTAATGTCTTGATCTTTAGTAATACATCTGGGTGGTGCATTTCATTCCTATTGACTTTGCTGGTGAAAAAGGCAAGTCTGTTTCACCATGTTTCTAGTCAGTTTCCTTTACTGGTTCTCTGGCATAGGAGTTCAGTGCTATAAAGATCTGCAAACACTTCAGAAGAAAGTATTTTTCCCTTAAAAATCTGGAACTTAACAAAAATCCATTTGCCTAAGACTTATTGAAGCTTGTTAATAAAAAAACCCCCAAACAACCTGGGTGTTAGGCCAGCTGGAACTATATTTCTCTTGACCTGAGGCTTGGCCTATGGATGCTATAGAGCTTCTGCTGCTTTAATTACATTAACTATATTAGATGGGCTAAGGGAGCCAGGTTTTGCGGTGCAGATTCCTCTGTTGGCAGAAAGAGTTTTTCCACTACTAGAGTTGTACCAGCTCCCTTGAATGACAGAAGAGTTGCTGGCAGAAGCCTTCTGCCAGTAGCGCTGTGTCCGCACTAGGAGTCTTATCAGCAGGTCTCTGTTAGCTATGGGGCATGATCCTTGTACTATAGACAAGTTGCTAAGTATGTTGAGCAAACTTGTATAGTTCTTTGCTTTTTCAATCTGTATTTAGATAAATGTCCTCACCCAGTGTCTGGCTTGGTACCTTTGCTCTGGGTGCTGTTAGGTTCTTCTGCTTTGTTAGAGGAACAGTTCCATCAAACTGGATTTTTACTGAGTAAGGACAATGGTATTTGATGTTCTTGAATACTGGAAATGGGTTAAATGGGCAAGAGTTCATTTTCTATTGTACAAATTGTCCTTTAATGTTTACAATGAAGGGGTAACTTTAGAACATAGAGATGGGCTCAGATGAGAACTGCATAACATGATACCTAGGAATTTGGGTGTATTTGAGGCTCCAAAACTTGGGTTCAAATTGGAGTGTTTCCAGGTTGGTGTTTTATAACCATCTCAGTTGCAAGCTTGATGTGATTGGAAGTCTCTGTGAGCCTGTTTCATCCCTTCTTTGTACTACATGTCCCCGTGACGGCTTGCACAAAAGGCGTGTAAAATGCTGCTCTTTGTGTGTGGGCGAGTGTGGAACGTTTTAATTTGGCATCACTTTGCACAGGAGTAGAGAACAACAGAAGGTGCAGGGCAGTAGGAAAGGAGAGGTCACGGTGTGAACTGGTCCAGTTCTGAGAGCAGGTTCTGAGATCTACCTTGATTTAAACCAAACGTGGCAATGAAGGGTGGAAAATCCTGTGTCCCATTGAAGTCGAAGGCAAAACTCCACCTAGATGTCAGTAGGGCTAGCATTTCATCTCAAGAACATATTTCCTTACTGCATAGCCTGGCAGGAGAACTTTAACTCTTTTCTTAACGTTACATATATATCTTTCTTCATTCCCTCCCCACAATGTTTCATGTTAGCGACAGCCCCCACAGCGAGCCAGGCACCATCGACGAAGCAGACCATGACAACGGCACGGAGCCGCACACCAGTGACGACGGTAAGTGGTAGACATAAACAGCAGAAAATTGAGTCTGCCTGGGAAGAGCTGTGTGTGCGGGAAAGCAGCGTGTATTTCCTTCTAATCAAATAAGCCTGGACTAACATGTGGCCATTTAGGGCAGAAGATGTTGGTATGTTTGACAGTGCATGTGCGTGTTCATAAGCACTCCTTATATAGGGATCCAATCAGCATAGACCACAGAGTGTGCATTAGGGCAAAGGCTTAATTTCAATCTCCTTCCACAGTGTTATCTTTAAAAGAATGCATTTAAAATTGCTCCTTGTGCTTCCAGTAGTTGCAACAGTTCTCTCTTTTTCTTTTTCATTTGGAGTTAAAGGGACACTTCTGGCATTTGGCCTTGTCTTTATCCCGCAGTCACTGTCACAGTTTTATGCGTGATTTGGGCAAGAGCAATGAGGACCTTGGTGTGCGAAAGTGAGAGACAGGTGGAGCTGACACAGCCACCAGCGCCTGAGCCAGATTCTGTGGCAACAGCACATTATTAACTAAATCTCACGTGTAGAGTCTAGTTTTGCTCTCAGTAGAATCTGTGCAACACATGCTGATGGCAAAAGTATTTCATGGGTGATTTTAAGGACCAAGCTTGGCCTGGAAAAGTTTCATCACAGAATGTTATATGCAGACCAGAAGGAACTAATTGCGACCAAAATGCTGGCGTGCATCCATAGATGCTTCTAAAGCAAATCCCAGGATGTCCTTCTCCCCCCGTACCTGGCCTTGGTGAGGCCGCAGCTGGAGTATCCAGTCTTGGGTATCCAGTCTTGGGCTCCACAATTCAAAAGGGATGTGGAGAAGCTTGAGAGAGTCCAGAGAAGAGCCACACGCATGATGAGAGGGTCAGGAAAACAGACCTTACAACGACAGGCTGAGAGCCATGGGGCTCTTTAGCCTGGAAAAGCATAGGCTCAGGGGTGATCTGATGGCCACCTATAAGTTTATCAGGGTGACCACCAGGATCTGGGGGAACGTCTGTTCACCAGAGCGCCCCAAGGGATGACGAGGTCGAATGGTCACAAACTCCTGCAAGACCATTTCAGGCTGGACATAAGGAAGAATTTCTTTACTGTCCGAGCCCCCAAGGTCTGGAGCAGCCTGCCAGCGGAGGTGGTTCAAGCACCTACATTGAATACTTTCAAGAGTAAATTGGATGCTTATCTTGCTGGGATGCTATGACCCCAGCTGACTTCCTGCCCTTTGGGCAGGGGGCTGGACTCGATGATCTCCTGAGGCCCCTTCCAGCCCTAAAGTCTATGAAACTAGTTTGATTTCCATGTCCTAGATTGAATTTGTAGCTCTGGCCATTAGGGAAAGAAAGAAATGGTAAGCTCAGAAAATATGACCTGGCATTACTGAGAGACAATAAACCCAGAACCTGCTGATGCCGTTTTCATAGAGTTACTTTGCAGAATGGAGGTACACTTTAAAACCCTGCATGATGCGTGGTTTTGCACACCTGTTGTCTGCTTTCTTTATGGCCATTATTTCCATTGATTTCTGCTGCTGCTGAAGAAACCCCAATGCCTTTCTGACACTTGGCGTGGGGACAGCATAAGTGGCCCTAATTGTTGTGCTGTAAGATGACAGTACAAAAGCAGGGGGGAGAAGATGATCATTCACATGATTGAAGATGAATTTTTAAGGAAGAAAGCAGGTTACATTTGTCAGTGTTAGCAACAAGCAGGCGCTTATGTGACTAAAAGGTGAAGGAAAGCAAGCTGCCATTTAGCCAATTTTATGCTTGGATGGTCACATTAATAGTTCTGATTGGAGTTTCCGGGTGATTAACTGTGATGCATGTGTGGAGAAGAGGACTAGCTTTATTTTAGAAATTTACATGCTCCCTTTCTCTTCTCCACCCCCACCCCCCATCCCCACCCTGCTGAGAAACCCAATATTTCATCACGGCTGGGATAGCGCCCCCGTATTGTATTTTCTCCAGAGAGAGCTCCGTCCATGGATCCTCCTGTAATAGCCCCAAACGTCACATTGTTCATGTTGGTAGAAAGCACATATCTTTGGGTGACCCATCCGTCATGAGAGAGCAAAAAGCTGGGAAGTGATTCAGGGTTTTACAGATTCTGCTCCCCAGCACCTCACCCCATTCAGACGTGGCTGCTAAGTTAAAAGGGAGGTCACATCCAGATCTACCACTGGGTGTTGAGTCTGTAGTTTGCAGAGGTGGCAGATGGAATGGAGAAAGTTTTCCCTATTTTAATGAAAATGTGACAGATATGAAAGATCTAGGGTAATTTTCCCTGTTTAGCATCACTGTTGGCCTTGTCAGTCCCCATTGTTCTGCAGTGCCAGTCTTGGAGCAGGCTTGAAAGACAATTGGGTGTCTTAAAAAAAATCAAGTTGCATTAACCACTCTCTTGCTGGCATCCAGAGCTGGCTCTTCTGTACGGGGAGGGGGTAACATGCTGCTATGTCTGTCCAATAATTTGCAATCCTCAGATAAACAGCTCTGCAAGGTACCCTGTGGTTGGTCACCATCTCAGACCAGAGAGAGATGTTGCTGTTGCTAGAACAGATTTTCAAGTGCTTGGCATCCACAATTTGAGATATTTTTTCAGAAGAGACCTGTTCTTATTTAGCCAACCAGAATAAAAGCCAGCTTTCCAACAGACTCAGCACCAAGCTGTTTCCATTGTGGCATTTCTGGCCAGAAATCTGCTGCCTAAATGGGAACTGAGTTCCCTTGGAAATCAAGCGGGTAGATGCTGATTCTTAAATAGCTGGTGAACAGTGCTGTTAAGATTGGCAGGCATGGGGAACTGGTGTGCTCAGGACTGAGGGAAGTCTCCAAGCATGATCTGATGATGGGTGGTGGCTATCTGTATCACTCGGGTCTTGTTTTCACCCTTCCTATGGGACTCCCCAAACAGGATTTGCTAGTCATCAGTAATTCAGACCGAACTGTGTCTGCAGAAGAAAGAGAAGGGAATGTAACCCAATCAGATGCAGTAACCAAGAGGTGGTTTGCTCAAAGCTTGTGAGTGAAATCTACAGTGGTCCCCAGTCTAGAAAAGCATGAGGCCTGTGGCCAAACGAAACAAGCCTCTTACTATGGGTGGAAATAGATAAATATGGTGGCACACCTAGAAACATGATTTTCCTGCGATAAAATGACTTCCCATTCATTTTGTGGCTCTTACATGCTTTTAGCTTCTGAGAGAAACTAAGGACTTGGGAAAACCAAGGGGACTTAGCGATGTAAGAAGAATGGTCTATATTTCATGCAAGATGCTTTTTCGAAGCATAGGCAGTATTAGAAATTGCCTGGGTACACATGGCTTTACAAGTAATGTTTCATATGTCTACATTTTTCCTCTGCAGAAGTTGAACAGATTGAAGCAATAGCAAAGTTTGACTACATTGGACGGTCCCCACGAGAACTCTCCTTCAAGAAGGGAGCCTCACTCCTCTTGTATCATCGTGCATCAGAGGACTGGTGGGAAGGACGCCATAATGGTGTGGATGGTCTCATACCTCATCAGTACATAGTGGTCCAGGACATGTGAGTAGGCAACCTTTGTTGGGCAAGAGTGGTCTGATTCCATGGCTTAAAGTTAGGCTGCCATGTCCATTGTTAGCCTGATTTGGCTGTCTACAGATGTCTGATTTCCACCACTGGGATTTAAGCCAGGGGCATTCAACCTCCAGTCTGTGGCCAAATACAGCTTGGGAGCAATTGCATCCGGCTCGCAGAGCTCCCCATGGATTAAGAAATTTGATGGTGGGTGAGCAATGGCCACCCTCCCCCACTGCCCATACCTCCCCTATGCCAGCACAGCCAAATCCAGGCCAGGCCACGCTCCCTTCTCAATGCATCACTAGTTTGGAGCTGGGCTATGTTCCCTTCCTCACCACAGGGTTTGATCAGGGCCAGGCCATGACCCCTCCCTGCAGGGCTGGATCAGAATGGCCTGCCTTCTGGCATCCTGTGTGTGGCTGGATGAGGTCCTGCCACATCTGCCCTAGGTGCCAGATCAGGCCCACCAGTCACATCCAGCCTGCTTAAGAAAAAGTTTGAGCACGACTGATTTAAGCTCTCTGTGAATGGAGCGAAGTTCTGTTGTCATGAGTGGGAGTCACTGCAGAGCTCCGCGTTCTTGAAACTCAGTTTATTCTGGTGTTTACATATGGGCTTAGAGCTGAGACTCCCAAAGTAGCCCAAGGAAATAGATGTTTTATTGAATGTTAGGGGGATTTAGGCACCTAATTCCCTTAGTTCAGAGAAGTATGTAGAGGTCAGTCAGAGGTTCACATTTGTGTTCTAACACCGTTCAGATGTAGGTCAGATCTGTGACCTTGATTCGTTTGGGATCTGGGCTGGGAGTGTTCAGATCCAACATCTGGGCTGGACTTGGTTTCCAGGTTCGGCACATGCCCATGGTGACCCAATGAGTTGGTGGCAGAGTCAAGTATGCCACCCCACTACCTTGCCACTTCTTCTTCCACTAGACTCTGCTATCTCCTTGTTGAGTGCTAATGATGAACGTTTATTTTTCCCTTAGTTTGAGTAGGTGCATTAGGACTCCAAAGGTACACGTGCTAAGGAGATGCAGTCTTCTCTTGTGAAAAGCACTCCATTATCTGCCTGCCTGATACAGTTTCATTTTTCACAGGGATGATGCATTCTCCGACAGTTTGAGTCAGAAGGCAGACAGCGAGGCAAGCAGTGGACCCCTGCTGGATGATAAAGCCTCATCAAAGAATGACATCCAGTCTCCAACAGATCATATTCCAGACTATGGATTTGGGGGAGTAATGGGCCGGTAGGCAAATTGGCTCACTTTCATATGAATGCAAGGGTGATCCGAGTCCTCTTTGTGACAGGCAATAAACTGAATGGGGCAGGAAAGGTAGAATGCACAGCTTCAGTAAGAAGTGCAGAACAGTTTGTACTGTTTATGCTGTGTTTAAACTGGAAAGGAGACAAATAGATCTATTAATTCAACCAACCTGAGAAAATTTGATGCTTTCCACTTCCTGGCGCTCTGCAAAATCTATGCCTCCCTTGTTGATGGGGTTCTCTCAGGTTGAAAGGCTTGTGCTTGACTTGATGCAGGCTTTCAGAGCTGATACATTGTGGATTTCCCAGCATGCAACCACGTGTCTTTGAAATGCTGGGTAATGATGTAGTCTAATTGCCTTCAATGACTTCTTTGCAGGGTAAGGTTGAGATCTGACGGAGCAGCAATTCCCCGGCGTCGGAGCGGAGGTGACACCCATAGCCCACCGAGAGGAATGGGCCCAGGGATTGACACCCCTCCTCGAGCAGCAGCCTGTCCAAGCAGTCCCCACAAAATACCACTCAACAGAGGCAGGATTGAGAGTCCTGAGAAGCGCAGAATGGCAACATTTGGCAGTGCAGGCAGCATCAATTATCCAGACAGGAAGGCCTTGTCTGATGGTCACCCACTGAGATCAACCTGTGGATCTACACGGCACAGCAGCCTTGGAGATCAGAAATCTCTCGAAGCAGAGGCACTTGCAGAGGTAATAGGGCCATGAAATGGCTCTCTGTGCAAGGGGGACTGAAGAGGAAATAAAACGCTCTTAGAGCCTTTCCAAAGCACTTGGAAATTTTACACAGGATCAATCCGTCTATGCACTGAAATGCAGCTACTTGTAGCCTTGTTAATGGTGTCTCAGAGGCAGAGGACTGGAAGCAAAGAATGCTCCCTCTTCTGGAAACTTTGAGAGGAATTGAGAGAGATGGAGTTATATTAGAGTCTAGGCAAGATATTCAGAAGTAATATACTTATATTGGGAGAAATGTACCTAAATCAGATTTCTTAATGGTCATGGTTTACTAGGACCTTGCAGCACGAGATGTTTCTCAGGGGTCTACTGTGGGTCACAGAAGCAAGAACACATGCACAGTCAGAGAATGGATGATCCAAAGGAAAAAAAAGGACCCCAGATTCTCTCCTGTGTTGCCATTTGGGTCGGGTAAGGTGGATGTAAAATGGTACCACTCGTTGGAGTGAGGAATTAAAAATTTACCCTTACTTACTATAGATGCAAATGGCAGCACAAGGTGAGTGATAATGGAAAGCTGTGTCAGGTTTTCTTAGGAAGTTGTCTGACAAGCAGCCTCCTCTAACAGACTTTTGCCAGGCGCTCAGCAAGAAGACGCTGTTTTGCCGTCCTCTGCAAGATGGTGGTTGGTTGCCATGATGTTTTGCTTACCTGCTTGTTCTTGATCTAGAGCTTTTCACACCTTAAACCTTTTCGGTATGTGCCATTGACTGATGTCAGTGTGTTTGTCCCTGATTGTTTCTATGATATGTGTGCAACAAGTATTCAGAGTTTCATTTTATTTCTAAAATATCTGAACTATTTTTCCTTTTCCGTCGTGCATTTGTTGTAAATATCATTCTTCTAGTCTGCTGTTCTTAGGAAGATGGAGACTCTTTGTATTCCAAGCAGGTGGCACAGTGTTTTGATTTTTAATTTGCAAACCAGTCAGCCACATGAAATGAATGCATCGTGTGCACCAGTGAGAGCATCTTGTTTAGCACTTCACACATTGCCGCCATGAAAGCTGGCACTGGTGCATTGTTAGCATGAGAATATTGTTCACTTAGTTACTAGTCCCAGCAAACCAAAATGCCCATCTAACCATGTATTTATAAGCTATTATACAGAGCCACTTATTCCTGTTAGTAAGAAATCTGAGCATGTCTGGCTGTATCTTACAGAAGGTGGCCCAGTTGGAGCCACTAAGGCCAAATAACTAATTCTTAGACTTGGAGGTCTTCCATTTAGTGAAACACCAGGGATGTGATAGCAAGTTAGAATTGTGCCAGTTTCCCCAGCGCCTCGATCCACCTTCCAGTAATATTTTTCCACAGACTGTGATGCCACTTGGAGCAGATCTAAGACTTGGGGATTTTTGCTGAAAACAGAGGCTTTTACCAGAATGTGGACCGACTTGTGATAAAATGTTAACACGTTAGAGTCAGATTCTCCTTGGCATGAGTACATGGCAGAATCTGAACCTAAAGTTTAAGCTTGCAGAACCCACACTAAAATAGTTAATATTATAGGTTTTTAAGCTCTTCTTCTTCATGATGAAAATGTGTGTGTTTGTGCGTGCCTGCCAGCTTCCCTTCAGCGGTGGGAATTTGTTTTGCCTCTCCTATGCTCACACAGCCTGGAATTAAAGACCACAATGAAGTCTGTAATCTGGTCTCAACTGCTGAAGCAATCAAAATGCACATCTGATGGACAAGTATCAGAAATAACTCTTGGCGACCAAGCCCATACTCACAGCAGAGTTGTGTTAATTCTCATGATTTCCCCTCTCATGACTAACTGACCATAGAGCACATTTCCCAAGTGTCAAACTGAGGGGAAGACGGGGTGGGAACATGGAGTATCTGGCAGTAGTATGGGGTACTGTCTGGCAGTAGTACGGGATACTATGGGAGGGTGTGAGTTCAAGTGCTGCATTTAAACCTTAACCTGCCAAAATAGAAAGCATTCTTGCAATGTCATTTTCTTTTTCACCATTTTATGCCTCGTGTCTACTTCCTGTACAGTACGTGGATTGTACCGGGGAAGCCTCTGCTTCTCAGGCAGTCCCTCACGCTGGTTCTCCTGGGCTAGTATGTGCTTGGATTATCTGGGGGTACGTCTTCACTGTCTTTATAGTGTTCTTTCGGCTGTCACTGAAAACGAAACCCTTCCCATGTCCGCAACAGCTCTCAATAACGCTGTTTGAAGGGGATCCCTGGAGCGTCCCTGCTGCCTCCGTTCTGTGCTTGGAGCATGTGGAGAGGGAAGCAGTGAGGTAGGCTTAGCCTACACTAGTAGTGTCACAGAGGCAATGTAGGCATGCCCCGAGTTGCAAAACCAGCTTCTTGCACAGGGGGACACATCCTGAGAGATGAGCAGCCACCATCCCTTCAGGTGAGTGGGAGTCGCAAAGGCTCAGGATTTCTCAGCATTATTTGAGATCACGGGCCATGGCAAGACAGAGATTAAAGCTATGGGGACGACGAGAATAGTTCACTGCAGGGTACAGCCCAATCAGCACTGAAATGCAGGGATATTGATGTCCATTTTGTTTGTCGCATTCACAGGACATTGAGAAAACCATGAGCACTGCACTGAATGAGCTGCGTGAGCTGGAGAGACAAAACACTGTGAAGCAGGCCCCGGATGTCGTCCTCGACACCCTGGAGCCGATGAAGAATCCTCCAATGGGCTCTGTCAATTCGGAGCCTGCCAGTCCGCTTCACACCATCATGATCCGAGACCCCGACGCTGCCATGAGACGCAGCAGTAGCTCCACCACCGAAATGATGACTACGTTCAAGCCCGCCCTCTCAGCCCGGCTTGCAGGCGCTCAGCTGAGGCCTCCGCCCATGAGACCTGTCAGGCCGGTGGTTCAACACCGATCAAGCAGCAGTAGCAGTTCAGGAATGGGCAGTCCCGCGGTGACACCGACGGAGAAGATTTTCCCCAATAGCTCCTCGGATAAATCGGGTACCATGTAGCTCCACACTAAGGGGATGCTGGTTATGGGGAGAAAGTCGTCATCTGGATTTTCAAAGGGGAAACTGCAACTCTCCAACTGGTCCCATTTCTTGAAATGGAAAGAGAGAAGAAAAATTGTGGTCTGAGGAGAACTGTTCAGAAGAGAAACCTGTGTGTGTACCGAGACCTGATGATGTCATGATATATACACGTCCATGCAGAAACATTTACAAAGATTGCAGTGAACCTGGCCGGCAGGATAAGATGGCTGTGCTGCCTATTGTCACTGGAGAGTACGTGGTCCTATGTAGAAGCCTATACAAAGTGTAAAAAATTCAGTAACTCTTTCTTTTTTTAGTAGCGTTACCTCAGAAACTTGCTCTGAAACTTCTCTAGTGGTGTTCGGTTGGTTTTATTTTTTTGAGGCTCTTTGTGTGTGTGGGTCTGTGGGCGTGTGTGTGTGCGCGCGCGCGTGTGCGTGGAGGTATATAGCAACCGTGCATCAAGCAATACGAGATCAAGCCTGGAATTTATATTCTGCAGCTGTTGATATAAAACAAAATGGAAGACATGTTGGTTTTGTTCAACTGTTGGCCTACAAACAAGAGCTTGGAATATAGCGGATGATAGTTTTCATCGGGCTGGGTGGAATTTGTTTCAAATTCACTCCTAAGATGCCTTCCTTTGAACGGTGTGGCTATTGGGCAGTCAACAAGGCATACATTATGTGGAGATGAACAAGTAACAGATTGTATTCCTTCACTTTTGTATGTAGGGGAAGACAGAGTATAAATACCTACGCCGTGATATAGCACAGTGTTGCGTGTACAAATGGAAAACCACAAAACTTGGATTGTCATGAAGACTCAGAGTGGTCAAGGACTAATAAGAAACCTGTGGTAGAACATAAATAAGGGTTAACTTATATGGTTTTGAAATACTTCATTTCCCTTTCCCCCCAACATTTTTTAAAACTAATATCTTGAAAAATTGGGACTAAACAGGCAAGGAGGCATTGATAAGATAACATTCCTTTATTTATAGTTGCACAGCAGTACATGAGGGTCTTGATTCAGATTGTGTCTTCTTGCATGAAAAGCATGAGCCATATTTGACCATATCAGTCGCGTAACCGATCTGATGGGGCGCTATTTTTGCACTTTCTGTACTGTACTATAGAATACAGCAGTTTGAGTTCACGCAAAAGAAATTACCTTTTGTTTTTCCTCTGAGCATTTAACCTAGGAAAAAAAATATGCAGAAAGAACTGGGAATTGCATGATACTTTGTCTGATAGTTAAATACTTCTCTAATCACTGAATACAAGACACTCTGGGTTTTTTTTCCCCTTTATGATTTTTGTTTTGCTTCTTGACCAGGTTTTCTTAGAGTTGACCTGCGGTTTAATTTGGGTTACTTCCACACGGTCATATGTGATCTGAACGGGAAACAGATCTTGACACGTCTCACTCCATCTCCACCCAGACGCAGTGCCAATGGTTCCCGACTGTTCCTTCCTTTTTCGTCCCCTTGATATCCCTGACTTCTGCTGCAATGGCTGTTTTTCAGCAGAAGAAGTCAGCACGCCCCAGGGGGAGCTGGGATTAACATTCAGCTTCTTTCAGTATTACATGACTTTTTTTTAATTTGGCCTTTCTGTCTGACACCTCCGAACCACCACAGAAAGCAGAATTCTTCCATTTCCAAGAGAAAAATCCAATGTTTCTATCACAGAAGGTCAAGATGGAAAAAACTAACAGGTTGATATAGAAAATGGTTGCACTTCTCATCTGGGAATCCCATCCATATCTCATCCATGTGCATATGACACGCTGGGAAGCCCTATGTTTGTGTGCAGTAAAAGTTTACATTTACTTAACTGGATACAGATGGATCTTAACCTAAACCCAGTGGAACCGATTAGCTGTTCTTTCTTTTTCTGTGTCCAATGCACAAGCATGTTTCACTTCCACATAGCCTCTTCTCTTAACTGTCTCTTGCCTGTTCTAGTCTATTATATATTGCTGTACTTGCTTAAATGCTGGAAAGTAACTGTTAAAATGTAAACTGTACAAAAATAGGCTACTATTAGATGAAAGCCAATGCCACTCACCAAATCTTTGCACTTAGTAGATAGCTCAATGTAAAAAATAATAAAATAAAAACCACAAACCTAACCTTTCGGTGTACAGTGTGGGGAAAAAGTACTGTATGTAGTGATTCTATTATTGTTCCTCAATATAATATTATAAGAGGAAAATGGTGTTTACGTACTCGTCTATTAACATTGTTGATATTTGTACTTACCACAATTAGTTCATATGGACGTTTATTTTTCTTCATGCTTTTTTCCTCCCCCCTTTCCTAAACTTAGGCCAACCCTGAGGTCAATGCCTTTGTCATTTTGGGCAGCAGATGTTCAAACAGTCTGTCAGTCTGTTCTAGTAATGAACCAGCAAATGTGCTTTTAGGGAGAGGGAAAAATCCCATTTGGCATGATTATTGTGTATTCATTGCCAGTAATTGTTTCCACTTAGTTCCTGGAGAACACTCACTTTGCCAATCTTCTTTTTTCTTTTTTCAAATACTTCCAACAATCGCTTGATAGCAAAACAATGTTTGTTTTCCCCCACCCTTACTTTTAAAGATCTGGTACAAACTCCAGTGTTTTTTCTATTCAATTATTGCCTTTAGTTTTGCTCTTTTTTTCATACTATTGATTTTTTTTTTTTAATCTTTAAGTGCCTTTTGAGCACCAGAACAAATGCTTGGAGTTAATGTACTTGGAGCTGTACACATCATGATTTCTTTTGTACAGTTATGTTCTGCTGTGGGTGTATTGCTTTTTAAGTCCTTTTTTTGTAAGAAAACAAACAAAAATGAGACATTTTGTTAAAGAAAAACTACCCTTTTTTAATAAGGCATTCAAATTGCAGTTTGGGGTGACTACTGTACATTTTTTTAAATGTATTTTTCTGTAGTTTAACGCAGCACAAAATTAAAACACTTTTGTGTTGTAGAAACATCGTAACTGAATTCTGCTCATATACTTTATGATGATAATCATTTATACCTCTCTGTATGCTTTAAGACTGCAGCCCTCAGGGCATTCACAGTGCTGTTGACTCGCATGGTGAAATTTTACGGTCTGCGAAATTGGCTGAAGAAAAAAGCTGGTAATGCCCATCCGGAAGGGTCATCTTCACGTAAAAACCTTTCCAAGCAAGGAAATTTCATTCCTCCTTTTTACCATCTGGAGAGATCAACAGAGGGCCCAAGTCTGTGATGGAGAAGTTGATTTCTGCTGCGCAGAGCAAGTTCAGAAGTTGCGAATCAGCTCCCTCACACATGCTTAGTCTCTGCCTCTCCCAGAAAATAAAATCTCCTCTGTTTCTTGAAGCTACTTTTGCAAACCCCCCCAAAGTAGGTGGTTGCCAGTGTAGCTGTTCCTTTGGCTCATCTCCCCAGTGGCTCAGTGATGTTGGTCTTTCTGTTGACGAGGCGATGCATTTATCGGTGCTGACTTTAAAGCAATTGCACCCACCCTGATATTTTTTCTGTACAGACCCTCCTAAGCAACCAGTGTAAATGTGTCAGTCCCTTTAATGATAACGACAGTGCACTTTTCTTCCTTAGAATGAAGTATACCCGATAGATTCTTTTTGTAAATCCTGGACTGTATTATTTAACTAGCAGTGTTGCGGTTTTCACAGTATGGCAGTAGACCTTCTGATTCTGATCTGCTTCTGAGTGGCTGTTTTTTGTTCATGCTGGAAAACCTTAGGAACCTGCTGGTTGGCTACCCTGTATAATGATTGTAGTCCCTCCTATGGATATTGTCTCTGTAATGTATGATAAAATGCCATTCAGTTAGAGTGTCTGATTGGATCCTCTGTCATGTATGCTGATGATGCCATGTAGATCAAGCCACTGGTTGGATGTGGACTCATCCTGTTGAATAAAACAGCTTAACTTTTCTCAGAAATATTAGTCATGATTTCAACACATGCAAAGCATAAACACTGGTGTTGGGGAAATGACCATATGTCTCTTTTCTGTCTGCCTTTCTACTAATTTATTTATTACTTCCTTTTCGTTTATTACTAATATTACAGTAGTGTCCAGAGACCACAAGGAGGACTGGATCCTGTTGTTATAAACACTGAACTGCACAAGCACAAGAGTGCAATTGGAGTTTATCCAGCAAAATCTTGGGTGAATGCCTTACGTTGAACTTCAGAGCTAAGTACAGACAGTCAAAAAGCCCGAGGCTGAATCGATTTGATCTTTGCAGGTTAATCTCAGGTGCGTAGCTCGAACTGATAAGCAAGTGAACAGAAATGCAGCCACCTGCCTGCAGTGGCTCAGGCCAGAAGCCAGGGGGTGCTAGACCACGGCTTCCTGCTCGGCTGGAGCAGACAGCTTGGGCCAAGGCCAGCCCTCCGACCCCGTGAGGGAGGAGTTGCAGAGAAGGTGCAAAGCACCCCAGGATGCTGGGGGGACTGTGAGTTAACTTGTATCTGGAGGGGATCTGAGACAGAAGTTCAATAAACCAATTTAAACTAAATCCATTGAACCTGATACTATATCTATCCAGGTTTATCTTAAACCATTTTCAGCAATTTTGAAAGCAGTTTACATACACTGAACTTCTGTTGCGTTACAGATGAGAACTGGTTTCCAGTCAATTATACCAGTTTATGTTGAATTTCTGTCCCTTGCTTAGCGGGATGAAAATGATCCAAATGGCCAAGATGGAGATCAGGGCACTATGCTCGTCAAAGACAACTCTTCTCCTGAAGAGTTTACAGCCCCGTTTCCAATCCCGTTGTTACAATTTTGCAGCTGCGAATCTGATGCACAGAGAGAATGCGCCTTTCCCAAGGGGGTCGTAGAAGAGATGTGCAATGTTGAGCCTAGCGTTCTCAGCCACTGCCCTGAGCACAAAACCATCCTTCCTCCTACAGTTAACTTTACAGTTTGAATGGATTCTGAGGGGGGCAAACACTGTGGGAACCTGTTCATTGCTCTGCTGGTCAGTCAATATTGATATGTCACTAGATTTAAAGTCCAGTACTGCAATTGTGCAAAGTACAATTTCACTTCTTGTGACTCTTGGTGTAGAGGAGACGCGTTTGATTAAAGGTGACGCCCATCGAGGAAGGTTCCATTATATTTTTGGCATGGATGGTGATGTGCAACTGGGCCTTTTAAGAATGTGACAGAGCACATCCTGATGGGCCATAGATGCATTTCATTTACATTTGGTTCATTGTAATAACATTGCTGAGCATTCCTTCTGCATCCCACCAGAGCATGAAATAAAGTGTGAATTAGATGCAATAAGAATTGTATTTGAGACAAACAACTATGCTGCCTTCATGTAGCCCTAAGGAAATACACTTATTTGAATTGTAATTTTTTTATGCATGTTTTCTGTTATTATGCATGATGTACATGTTGCCCTCTGATATATAGGCTGCATGCGAGGGAGTAGTTTTTTGTATCCTATCCTTAGGGGAAGCTGGTGAGATAATACATTTTTAATTCCTCTTGATGGAAGAGTTACTCTCCAGATGGCTTAACATGGGCAAACTTCTATCAGTTCTGTAGCTGGACTGAGAAGTTTGTGGTCGATAAATGATGGCTGCAGGGGAGAGAATGACTGCAAGTGCTATTATTAGGTGGTATTAGAAGCCTTTCTGAGAAGTGCTCATTTCTATTTCTTTAACATATTGTTTCAGTAGCTCTAAGACTTTTATCTCTCGCTACCTGTGAATTCTGTGTTCGTGGCAGAGGAACCTCAGTGCTTCTTTCAGGCCTTTTTCTGTTTGAGCAAAGTCCTGAAGATTTCATCTAGATCTTAATTAGGGCTAGCTCCTATTAAAACCAAAAAGTCCCATTGACTTTTTCTGATTTTTGCCTTATTAAGGACCCAGTAAACTGTGCAGAGAGTGCTCGAACCTTTTAACAGACCAGGAACCTTCACTATAGACTTGACCGAAATCAGTAGAAGTCAGCCACAAAGACCGACGCACGCACATGAGAAAAATGTTGCCCTTTATGATTTCCTGTTGTTGTGTGACTGTTCACAGCCGTTCTGCCAGGCTCAGTCCTAATATATTTTTGGGTTGGCAGGCACTAGATTTCCTACCGCTGCATTCCCCACCCTTCTGAAACACTTCACTCCATAAACCCATTTAAGCAGTTTAGCGCATTAACATTAGCTTGTGTATGAGTATTAGATTAGTATTTCTCATGAAATGCAAAGAACTGCTTTGGCAGTGGAGCATTTAAAGAGCAGACTGGCTTTTCTTTATAAAGCTGATTACATATATAATAGTTATCACTGTAGGAGCAGGCATGGTGATACGGCTCTGCCTGCTTGCCCCAGGCCTGTGATACGGCTCTGCCTGCTTGCCTCCAGTCCTTCCAGATCTACTGTATTTACCCTGAATATAAGATGACCCTGAAATTTAAGATGACCCCCCTACTAATTGGATTTTACTCATGGAAAATGTATACATTTGTTCTAATTTTCTATGGATAGATCTAATTGTCTTAATTCACCCGCCCGTCCCCACTGCAAGTGGTAGGTTGACGGGGGTGGGCAAGGGGGGACTACATGGTTAGGGCAGGCAATGAGGAGGGAGAGTGGGGGAGGCATGCAGCTTGCCCCGACGACTGTTTCCCACCCCCCACGAAGCCCCCTTGTGCCTGCCCCCCACAGCCTCAGGCTTCCACCTCCCTGTCCCCTGCCTTATCCACTCTGCACACTTTGGCCCCTGCAGTCTTGAGTCCCCTTCCCCACTTCCTCCTTTCCTGCCCCGGCCTGCCCCTCCGCCTCCCTTTGCTCTGTCCCCTTGCAACCTGGGGCACTGAGCATGGCACCTGCCCTGCTCCGTAGCAGCAGTGCCCGCTGCTCTGTGCTCCAGGTACTAGGCTGCAGTGGAGATGGAGTCTGCCAGCGCCTGAGCAGAGGTGAGGGAGGGAAGGAGCCGGGGCTGCAGGGGAGGAGTGGTGGGGGTAGAGAGGTGGCAGGGCTGGGAGGCGCAGGCACTGCTGCCTGCCTGGTGCTGCCACATACTCAATTGTAAGATGAGGGGCTTTCCCTCAGTGTTAAGTACGGGAAAAACCCTTGTCTAGATATGGTAAGTTCTGGTCTGCCCCAAACCAACAGTGTGCAGGCAGAGATGGTTACCACTCACTCTTTCCTGGGCCGATGGGGGACAGGATGCTCCAGCAATTGGCTGCAGGCTCTCTAACCCCACCAGACCTGCCCACCCCCTCCTGTTTAGGTAGCTGTATATTCAAACAGTCGGTACTGCAGAAGCTGCTACTGTGCATTGCACCTGGAGCCCAAGGAGTGAGGTAGAGAAATGGCCTAGGACAGCCCTGCCACAAGATCTTCCCCAGCGGCCTTGCGATATCTTACAGCTGGGGTTCACGCAGCTTCGCATCAAACAGCTGCCCCTTCTAACGTACTGTTGGCCTGAGCGTCTGTCTTTCCACACCCGCACCTCCCTTTCTCCTGCCCAGAAGGTCACTGCTGTCACACTATTTCTGCTGCCTTTTGGGCAAGGCTATGGCCAGCCATGCATGGACGTGCCAGGTGGAGCAAGACCACGAGGGAGCCGTCATCGTTTCTGAGATCCTCCGCAGGATCCACCACCTTCGAGGGATGTGCAGATGGACTAGATGAGGTAAGAGGGGATGCAGAGTTGGCCTGCTTAGTGAAGGCTAAGCTACCACCGTAGCTTAGTAAGTGCCACCAGGTAGCTACACGCAGGCTCCGACAGCACCTCTCAGCACCCTGCGCTCCACGTATTACTGACTGTATCTTCCTTCCTGCCCTGTGATTAACCCCTGGTCCATGCTGATTCCCACCTTATTCCACCTACTGCGGCACTGTGAGAGCAGCATCTTCTGCACCGATTTCTGCCTCTTCCCCCATTTTCACAAACTTCAGACCTGCTTCTTGTCTTCCAGTAACTGCATTTTATGATCACATTTTCAGTCTGGCCTCCTGTTGGTATTTTCCTTTCCGGCACAAAGTCTCCTTATGTTGTGTTTGCATCCTAGCTCTGTGGCTGGCAGAGGGGTGTGGGACCGTGCTAAGGCATGGAGCCATCACAGAGCTTGCTGCCTCGCTGAACACATGATTTGAGGAAATTTAAATTGTTTGTGCACAAACTATAATAATAATCATTATTTTTTTTAAATTCCTTGCTTCTTGAAGCCAGTTTCCGTTTGCAGTTTTTAATCTTACACCTCCTTCCCTGGCAGTTTGTTGTCATAACTGGCCTGCTAATGCTCCACTTCCTGAATGGCTGAACAGCAGAAATGTCTTCTGTACCTTGTGATAAATGTCACTGGGAATAGAGTAGGTCTTTAGTGAGGACCTGGGTTTACACCTTCCAGACTAACATGGCCTGTACTTCCCCGTGTCACCACACAAGTGCTCCCTGGACTAGCTGATCCATCTCAAAAGGGCCTGCAAGCTCCAGGGCAATGTTAGCCCCCAATGAGACAGAGGAGTGTTGTCTCAGGTGCTTTCTGATGGTCCCACCAGGCACTTGGTCTCTCGGGGTCATTGGCTTTTTAATATTCACGGTCTGGCCCTGCTGGAAAAATCTCTCTCTCTCCTGGACCCCAAGAAGACAGCACGTGTCTGCAATGTGAGAGATGTCAAACAACAGCGAACACCAAAATGAGCTTAAAACAAAGATGATTTGGGGTCCCCTGTTGTGCCAAGAGGACAAGAAAGAGAGATTTTTGTTTTCGAAAAGAAAGAGAAAGCAGCTTAAGGAACTGTGCAAAGTGAAGATACCAAATAAAAGCCCATTCAGCTCCCTCTAAAAGCTGCAGATTGTAATCAGGTGCTGAAGCCTTGGGGATTGGCTAGTTACTTGCTTTTAAAGGATTAACTTGAGCCATCGAAGTGGATATTAAAGCCATAATGAGCACAGAAGGATATCTGACATTGCCCGCTGCACTAAGTTCTCCGCTTTTTTCTGGTGTTCGCTTCTGTCGTCGGCGTGTAAACTGTCTCTCATTGCCTGTATGGGCTGTGATAAGGGGCCAACCCCTTGTATGCTAACTGGATTTGCAATTCCATTGTTTGGCTCCCTTAAGCATTTGCAGCTTGCTGGGGTTTTTTATCAAAATAAGCTTTGGACAAGTCGCCAGAAAGGGCCCCAGATGTACTGGAGGTGCAGCTTCAAGTTGGGATGTCTTTCCTTTCATGCGTCTTTCTGTTCTGCTCATTGTAAGCTTCCCTTGCGCTTGCGCAGGCAAAACCTTCATCTGCTCTTAGGCAGCGTATGAAAGGATTAGGCCCCATGTGTACAACCTTTGCTTCCTTTTTGTGCCTGGAGTTCATGCCTTGAGGCCCTGGAAGTCAGAGAGTTGGGTACCTCTGTGCTTGCAGAAAGGGGACCCGAAGGAAGAGAACGGCCAGGACGGAAGGACCCAAGCTGAATGGCGTGAGCAGTGTCCCTTGTTTCAGGGGCCTCTTCTGAGCCACTTACCTGAGCGTGCACAGGGCTGGATAATGGGTACAACAGTATTATGGGGCCATCTTGTTTTCCTTTATTAACAGGTGCCTCAGCATTTGGGACCAGCAGCACAGCGCTCTGTGGAGCCTCTCGGACCCCGCAGAGGCCACCACGCTTGGCTTTGAGCACAGCGTCCTATGCTCCAGGGTCACCAGCAACACGCATCAGGGCATTTACTAGGACTGCTCTGGCAAAGGCCTCAGCCTCCCAGCTTTGCACAGGTGCTTTGTAAGCGCTTATGCAGCTGCCCTATATGTTTAGAGCAGTTTTAGAGGCAGCTAAAATGGGAAGCCCTGTTTTATACTCTAACCTACAGGGTAGCTTACAGCCTTAGCTTAGCCTGTAGCTTACAGGCCCGTTCCTAAATAAGGTTAACTACTTCTGACCTGTTTTTACATGCACCTTTTTTATCCACAAGAGTTATTGCCAAGGAACCTAATGCAATTAACCATTGGTTCCAAGATGAAGGCCCACCTGGAATCCATATTATGTTTTCTTCCTGGATTGCTAAACCTGCTCTGAATGATCCAGGCTTCAGAAGTACACCCATGATATTTAGTAAATGAATTCAGCCACAAAGAATTTTTCTGGGGTCAAATGTCTGCACTCTCAGCAAATGATGATTGATTTCTAGTTGAATGTCCCTGACATCCAGGAATTCTAGGTGACGCCAATCCAGGTTGGCCATTTATCCCCCCGGTCTGCTGACAGATCTTGCACTGCCTTGGTTGGGAGGAATATTAGACCAGTAACTCAAAGCCAAGTGTGCTTCATTACCTTGGTTAGGCCAAGTGATGTGACCTTTCATCTCAGCAATTTGCAGCTTAAGGAGCTGTTAGAGTAGCTCAAAGCAGAATAAATTTTGCTCAGTGTGCATGCATGCACGCGCCCCCACACACACACACACTATATTTTTTAATGGAAGTGCACATGAAAACAATCACTTCAAAGATGCCTAGTTCTGTCTCATTACAAACAAGGCTTCTATCTAAAATGACCCACCGTCTGCGTTGCTGTGATTAGAAAAGGCTATACATGTAAGATACTCATGTTTAAGTTCTGACCATGGGCAAACTAAGCAAGTGCAAGGAATTGCCACGGAGATGTTCCAGACTTCCTCTGCTATCATGGATCCACAGAGTGTATTTTTGATCCGACTGTGTGTGGAGTCTAAGCACTGGCATTTTCTGAATGGTTCTTTGAGTCTAATGAGGGTGCCTTGGGTCTAAAAAGGTTGAGAACCACTGGCTTACAGCTAGCTTCCTTGCTCTTGCTGATTACCGCCTTTAATTTATCACAGCTCCTTGGACACCGACTAGAACAATACCTGGAAGAAGATGACTTTGCTGATGGCATAAGCGTAAGTCGGGATGCCAAAAAAGTGCAAATGAAAATGACCAAAGGTGAAACTTCAGAGTTTGATCATATGCTAGCCTCTGTACTAGCAAGAACGAAGTGAAGCCTAGGGAATCCAGCAAGAGCTATATAAAAAGGGACAATGTTTTTGTCCTACAGTCGGAGAAGGAAACAAATTATTCATGGTTTGCTTTGAGGGCGCTTCCTGGCCCCAGACTTCTTTGCTGTTTGTGAAACGAGCTGTGTCGTCATTTTAGGGTGAATGCTGATTCTGTTGGAAGAGTCAGGCTGGATGTAGGCATCCCCACACTGCTGCGATCAAAGCGGGTGGGGGACTTTTGTTTCATCCTCCATCTTTCTACCTTCTTCCCTTTCCCACTCTAGAGGCCGATGACACAAAGTAGCTTTTTAGAAAAAAATGCAGGGAAAAAGGAAAAAAAAACCCCAAACAAATGGGGAGAGTTTCTCAGCTTGGTTTGGTTCATCTTCAGCTTTGTGTAACGGGGTAATCAGGGTAGCCCCGCGGAGACGATAAAGCTTCTCTGACTGAATTTCTCCTTAAAGCCAGTCAAGACCAGAAAACTTGGCTAGAAAAGTTTGGAGACACCCGAGGAAAGGTATAAAGGAGACTTGAAGACTGATGTTGAGAGAATTCCAGGCCACGTGCCAAATTCATCCGAAGGTATCTGTCTTTCTGTCTATGTGATCCATCATGGTGGTACCTGGAGAATTTAGATCAATAGAGTTTATCCCTGGAATGAGTTTAGCCCCTTGGCTCACAGAGCAGAGCTAATGCAAACCTTTTGGGACCTTTCTGGTGCCAGCTTGAACAAACTAAAAATGCTGAAGGATGCAGTAGAGTCCTCCTGTGTTATGTATTTTGGCCTTTTCCTTGACATGCTCGATATCTGGATCTTTATCTTGGAGAGCAGTAAAATCCATCCTGATGCAGCTTAAAACGTATTGGCCTTTGCAGTGGTAAAACCCCAAGTGGATGGATCTCACTCCTTTTGCAGAGCAGCCTCAAGGTAAACCCTTTTGACACCATTTATACAACCTGTGTCTTTCAAACATATGCATATACTTATGTATATATGTTAACCTTCGTCTGCTCACATGTGGGGCACTTTCTCTTGTCCTATGCACAGCGGCCCACTACACATGGAAGCTGCATTGATATCCATGGGCATTTGGTTTGATAAGGACTGGAATTTATTAGAGGAACTGGTGAGTAGGTGAAGGGCATTAACCCTTGAAGAAGCTACAAAATTTTGAAGTCAGCAATTGAGCCGTATCTATTCAAAGCCAATCCTATGTTCACTTGTGGATTTGTAGGCGTAAGCCACCACTCCCATTGCCCGCTCTGAGTTTTAAATTTTCAACATTTGTTCTTTTAAAAACATTTTAGCCCATGTTCTTACATAGTTTATCTTATGTTGTTTAAATTACACGGTAGCCTCAAAGGATCACCTGTTACTTCACAATGGTCATATCGATGTCCCTACAGAGCCCTGTTTCAATCTGGACTGGATTTATACATGTGTAGCACAGTGGGGTTGCTTTATTTTAGTTTTATTCATATTGGTTATTGATAGCAAGCCAGCCAATGGGGAACGTTAGACCTGGGCTTCATTCCCTCATGCCTTTGTGAGCTCTGCTTGGATAGGTTTTCGGTTGCTCCTTTATCTCATCTGATTGTGGCAGCAAATCTAACCTATAGTTATTAAAGCACTGACTGAG
>NW_017728917.1:1322589-1333707 GCF_001723895.1 Crocodylus porosus
AAACTATGAAACTATAACTGCCCTCACCATACAACTTTGAGGCCCTGTTTATACGGTTAGCTCAAACCCCCCCACCAAAGCTCTCCTATTGTTCATTAAAAGAACATTTATATAACTAATGGAAAAACAATGAATGAAATTATCAGGAGAATTAAATTCCTTCTTTTCCTTGGGTTTTTTTTTTTTGCCTTTTTGTCAGTCTTCTAATCTGATTTTCATGCCTCAAAACTGTTTCATCTTAACCATGATTTGGGAGTTTAATGGATGGACTATCAAGCTCTCCACTGATGATGATTAAGGAAGAATCTCAGTTTTACTTTACCTTTTGCTTATAAGCAATACCTAATTCCTCTGGCCATCAGCTTTGAGACACACCACTAAATAAGGCCTCCTTAAAAATAACTCTTTAGTCCTACCTCAAACACAGAAGTACTTCACGGTGGGACCTGCCTGTGTTCTGCGTCAGTCGGTATCTTGCAGCATGACTGACAATGACAATAGCTAGGGCAAGTACATCTTCTGTTCACTACATTTCAAATATATTCACAAATGTAGCACAAGGATTATTTGTGTTTCTTAAGTCTGCTCCTTACTTTGCAGAGTGAGGGCCATCATTTATAGAATAAACTGATCAGCGAAATCGAGGGACTTGTTGACTTGCACAGCCGTCTGTGGGAAAGTGAGGTGCTGCCATCTCCTGGGTCTTTGCTATAAATACAGGTGGATTTCTACAGATTAGGGCTAAACAAACACCCCTTCAGAAATCCTGTGAAATATGAATTTCAATTTTTACCGCGGGCAATTTATACAATCTTTGCAAACTCCTATGCCTGACGAAGTGTGCCTGTGCCCAAAAGCTTGCAAATAAAGACTTTTTTGGGGTGCAAATATCTAGTTGGTCTAATAAAAGATATCACCTCTGAGTTTTGATTCCTTTTGCCTCCAGACCAATATAGCTACAACTGTATACCTGGTCAACCAGAGAGCACTCAGGCATCCTCTGCCGTTGCAGACTGATTCTTGTTTGTTCTGTAGTGGCAAGTATTCCTGGGGAGACCCTAAAAGTGAATAGCATTGTACACTACAGCGATCGTAGGACTTGCGAGCTAGCAGCCCTAAACTGGCGAGAGGGGCGGCTGGTGGGCTGGAAGGAAATTTCTAGGTTGAGATGAGTCCAGCAGTACTGAGTTACCTAATTGTCTAATTCTGTATTTCAAAGAATACAGTAAGATGAAAGTTTGCATTCATCGTGGGTTGCTGTCAGTGATTGAGATTGGGGATGCTTGTTGTGAAGCCAACTTCCCAGCGTTTCTACAGTGATTGCTTGCTAATATACATACCCATGCAACATTCAGGTGCATACTGCCTCTGTTCACATGGATCTGGACACAGCATTGGGTCTTAATATTGTATTTTACTGTAAAAGAACTTAAAAATGAAGTGCTACAGGGCTGAACACACCCCAGGTCTTCCAACACTTTGGGTTTTTTTTCCTTTTAGCATTATGAGTCAAATCTCCCTTTCTGAGAATTGGGTGTTTCTAGTTGTATAGAAAAGGGTTAAATATCTAAACAAACAGCTTCAGAAACACCAGCATGCACTGGAGTCCTTGACTTGAGGACAGATCGCTGAGAGCAGTTTATTCAGGGAGCGTATTATCTTTCTCTGTGGTTTTTCCATGTGTTGGCTCTGCCGTGCTCAATCCTGCTTCCCTAGGCCCAATGTTTGATTGCCTGCTCGTGCTCCTCCATCACCCAGTTCAATGGCAGCCTATGAACTCATGTTTGGAGAAGTTCGGTACAGAGCCGCAAGAGTGACTCAAATACACAACAAACTCCTGCTGGGCCCCAAACAAACTTCTGACAGCCTCAAATCAGTGATAAAATGAAAGTATATGAAGGGATTTGAGAGAGAGAGAGAGAGAGAGAGAGATTTGGGGGAATATGTAAGTCAAGGAGGGCTAAGGGAGATTGCTGCTTTCCCTGATGTTCATGGGTGTATTTGTGTCTTGGCTGAGGACATCCCCGGCTAATCTGGAGGTTCCTGGTCTGCGAGAGAGCGCTGAGACAGAAACCTGCTTGGGTGTCAAGGCACAGCATAGACCGGACGCCTGCAAAGCACTGGCAGCTTTATACTGCCCTGGGTTATAGCAATGCAATGGCACACTCTAAAGTTTTGTCAATCCTGATCTTACTTTCTCAGAGTGACCTGAATAAACAGACTTCTCTAACTAAACTGGGGATGGGTAGCTTGACTGCAAATGAATCAAATCCCATATCCCATCGGAGCAGGTGCAGGCCGACAGAGATGCTCTCCTATTTCAAGTGTTGAGGCTCCAGGCTTTCGATCCAGGGGGACTTGAATTCCACTGGCAGCGCCTGGGTTCCCCCGGCGTGCTGGGAGGGAACAAGGATGAAGTCCTGGATAACCATGGATTTGCTACACTATTTTCATATCCTTCTTTCTGCAGCCCCTCTGGGGCCCAAAAGAAGGTCCTTGTAGTCATGGTTACCCCACGTCCCCGTTTCCTTAACGAAGAGAGGCAACATCTGCTGCAGAAGGTAAGACAGTACGAGCCTGAAGAATGCCCGTGGGAGATCAAATATTGGGTTCATCAGTTTAATGATTAAAACAATTTGTTCTGTCGGCAGGCCAGCTAAGATAAGGCTGGCTAACCCTTCTATACTTATTGATGTTATATGTTGGAGCAGCTTCTATAACTTTCGGTCATGGCTGATGCGGGGGGCATTGTGCTGAGGCCTGTACACGCATAACACACACACAACACACGAAGATGACACCTTCCTCAGGGAGCGTCTGTCCCCAGATGTCTCCAGTACTAATGGGGAAGAGAGGATTTTAGCCAGTAGACTGGTTGCTTTGTTTTTTAGTTTTCCACCCCTTGAAGTAGCAAGGCCGATTGCGGTAGATAAGGCACAGAGCAATTCATGACACTTGTCTCTGAAATATCCAAATTGGGGCAGCAAAGTTGGTTAGGTTAGTAATGTTCAGAGAGTAAAGGTGCTGAGCTTTCATTTTCTAAATCTATAATAATCAAATCCTGTAGTTATAATCCCATGCCTAGGATCTTTCTGCAATACTCAACTACTGGGTTTCCCTTGTAGACCCCTACAGCTGATGGAAGAGGAGGTAGCACATACAAGAGCGTGTTCACTTTGAGAGAAGGTAACTTTGAGGCAGGGCCCAAAACAGCTCTCCTTCCACCACAAACTTTATGAGAGGTTTTTGCTATGTCCTTCTCATGTCTTGCTGGTGAGATGGAGGCTGTGTTGCCTTCTCCATCCATAGGGTGGTTGAGTCGCTTTATGATGGAGAGAGTGAGATTACAACCGTCTTTTCTTGGACAAAGGAAGGTGCAACAGCAGTACTGCCAGACCCAAATGTTCATTGGTGCACCTGGGTGCACGTGCACCCCCTGAGACTGGCCATGCACCCCTGGTGAAACCAGAAGTGCCAGTGGAAGTGCATTTCCGTTTTCACCGTTTTCGCCTCTAGTGGACCCCCCTCCCCCCGTCGGCGATCTGGTGCCCCCCAGACTTGGGAGGCACCAGTCGCACGTGCACATGCTCCAGACCCAGGTCTGCAAGGATTCAGAAATTGTCTTAAAAATCATGAGAACTTAAAAATTGATACATTCCTAGTCTTTTTGTTTTTATATCGCTTTCTGGTTCCTGAGTCTCCACTTTTGGGCCATGGTTTTCAGCACTGCTTTATGACTATGTCTCAGTGTTTCTCATATAGCCCCTTGAATTCAGGTGATGAAACTTAAAACATCTACCAGCTGTTAAGACTCATAATACAGTCAGAGAGCTGGTCATGTCAGAGTATATGTTCTTATCCCCCACCCCGGGGCATTTACACCGCAGCCGCTTGTCATGACGGGGGTGGATCGGAGCCAGCTGCTATCACCAGCAGCCCCAGGGTTGTGTAACCTCACCGCCACACGTGGTTCCAGGCTTTTTTCTCTGCCTGCTCTGGCGGCAACATGTGAAGGAGAAAAATTAGGGTTTCAATGAGCCACCGCCCCAGAGTTTAAAACTGAGATTTGTTCTGTCCAAAGCAAAACCAAACCAAACCAAACCCAACCCCTTTCTGATGGGATTTATTAAAATATTTTCTCTTGCGCTGTATTCTTTCCTCACCATTTTGTACTTAAACACTTATGGTCCTGGCCCTAGAAGACTGTTTTACAGAAAGCCAAATGAGATGTTCTTCACTTAAATTCTCTGAGTGAGAAAAGTGTAGACAAGGCCACTGACTTTTGACTCTGATGCTCCCAGCTTTCTGCATATAGCTTTAATAGCGCTTTCATTTATAAACTCATCTTGTTTGAGTTCAGACTAAAACACATTCAAATGTTACCCCCTTCAGAGGCCTGCTCGTAAACAATTTACTTTCCTATATATAATCTACTTACCTACCTGCCTAATTACCTGTGGAGTATATATATTTTTTGTTTGCTGCTCTTCTTTTTTTCAGGCTTGACCAGAAAGCAAACATATTAAGCCAAGTTAGGTTTCAAACAGGGAGTGTTATATGTTCCTGGGGTGCAAAACAGTTCCCATTTGAAATCACAATTTGTCATCGGTGGATTCAGACGGTATACAAGCGGAAGGGGAATCACAGGTTTAAAGTGTAGGATTGATTTATTATTCTCCACACTTGTGCCTAATGCTTCTTGTTGTGCTGTCAGCCAAATTAACAGCATAGACGGCGGGGTCTGGCTGTCCAGAGACTCAGATCATCTAAAGGGGTAAATGACAGGGTGAGGCATTCTCTTTTTTCGTTTAAAATCCTATAGCAATTTATCACTTTTTTTTTTAATTGCTAAATGCTCCACTGTGACTCCTATGGTTTACTGATGTACTGCTGAAATCTGGTAAGGGTTCAGCTGTGCCATTCAGCAGCATACAAGAGGTGTGACAGGTGTGAATGGTGAGATTCATTTAAATATGAAAGCCTGGGCTGGGTTTTTTTTGGTGTTTTTTTTTTTTTTTGGCATGCAGTGACTCAGCAGCTGGCCTGGGCACTGTTCAATTCTTTTGTAGTACAATTGGATTGTTAATGAAGCAGCATTTTTCATTGTGGCTGCTTTATTTCTGCCCAGAAATTAAGGCAGCGTCAATGAGAAAGGCAGGATCTTATGAATGTTTGTGGGATGGAAAAAGTAATTGTTTTACATGCTTTCCCCACTCTTAATTATTCTATTCATTAAGAAGGACAAAACTGAGCCAGAAGGCACAGACTTTACAGCCTTTGACAAGTCTATAATTGCTTCAGAAATTCATTTGGCCCCTTGCAGTTAGGTACAGCAAATATTTCTGAGATGTACAATGGTTTTTTATATATATATGTGTGTGTGTGTGTGTGGCCTGTGTGGATGCTTATGTGGATGTAAGAAAATAAAGGAGCTAAAGCAAACTTTTCTTTCTCTTTCTCTCCTTCCTCCCTCTGATCATCCACCAGAACACATTCATTTATTTTCATTGTTTAATCTGATATCCTGCCTCTCTCTTGCCAGCAGATGGCAACAAGTGCATGGGAGTGTATTGCATCTGGTGTTTAAAGCAAAGTTATCTCACCCAATGGAACTTTATGAAGATCATTTGAGGTGAAGCTTTCTATGGAGACCCTATATTTTGGCTCAGCAAGTTCTGTAGACTCACCCAGTGAAGGTCTAGAGGGCTTTTCCCTTTAATTTTGAACGGATATTCTACATTTTTCCTAGTTTTCTGTTTATTGAGTCTAGTTACCCTTAAGCTCTCTACTGGTGGTGGTTAGTACTGAACGTTTCCGAGGCAGGTGCTAAAATAGGTGCTAATACTTGACAACTTGGAGCAATCTGCTCGCCGAGGAAGTCCATAACTTTACAGGTCTCCATATAACCGTGCGCAGAACCATGAAGGCTTAAATTCCTTATCTGTGTAATACACCTGTGCATGCTTTCTTTAATAATAAATATGAGATTTCTCAGGCAATACACCTCAAGCCTTTTCTGTCTGATAGTACGGAGTGGATGCATCTTGTTTCTCACAGTGACATAAGGACATTGTCTTAGAATAGCATCTGCTGTGAAAGAGCTTTACAGAATCAAAGCAATGAGGCCTGCAAAGCATTCAGACCCATTTTTAGAATAAGGATTAGACTCTCTAGGCTGCAGGTGTAGGGATATAGCATGTATTCAAGTCTATATATGGCATGTATGCATACATCAGATCGATGCATATGCCAACCAAACACCTGACTTGTTCGTGGATGCTGCACCTAAACCAAGCTTGCACATTTGTGCGTATGATTGTCTAATTTAGACTGACATAATTTTCCTGCAACGGGCTGGTCTCTGTTGTGGAAGTTGCAATAGAAGTGAAGTTTATGCATCTGGTTTTCAAAGAAGTTCTCCATGTTGCCCTCATTCTGCAGATAAGTGCAATATTTGCATTTAAATGAACTTTCCACAGTGCCGCCGGTTACTATATGAAGATTTCCCTGCAGTTGAGGTTAGGACGATTTTTCCACTGGCATGCATAAACAATTTTCAGTCTGACATATTGCTCTGAATTATTATTGGCATACCAGTGTGCTGTAGTTTCCGATTTTTAGTCACTAGATTTCAGAATGCACGGGGTCTGATCCTCTACTAGGCGACTATGGTTTTATGCTGGCATAAACCCAGGGTAAAGGAGCAGAAGACCAGGATACAACTGATACAGAATTGAAAGGAATTACCGCTGAACTCTTAATGCGCAGAACAAGAAGCATTTTACATTCCCAATTTACATATCCGGGAACCTGAGACAGAGCGAGAAGTAGTTTCCTTTGAGTCTCCTAGCAAGTCAGAGGCTAGAAGAGGTAGTTCAAGTCCTCTGTAGTTTAACTGCATCGTGGGCTGGGGGACATGACTTGTGAGGAGAGGCTGAGAGACTGGGCTTATTTAGTCTGGAGAAGAGAAGCCTGAGCGGGAATTGAATAGCAGCCTTCACCTCCCTGCAGGGGGCTTGCAGAGAGGATGGAGCTGGACCATTCTCAGTGGTGGCAGATGACAGAACAAGGAGCAATGGGCTCAAGTTGCAGTAAGAGGAGCTTACATTAGATATTAGGACAAACTTGCTCACAAGGAGGGTGGTAAAGCACTGGAACAGGTTATCCTGAGAGGAAGCTACATTCATGGAAGTTTTTAAGACCCAGCTAGACAAAGCCCTGGCTGGGATGATCTAGCTGGGGACGAGCAGGGGGTTGGACTAGATGTGACCTCCTGAGGTCCCTTCCAAGTTAAGACTAGATGTGACCTCCTGAGGTCCTTTGCAATCTGAATTTTCTATGAGTCTCTGAAGTTTAAAATAGTAAATGGTGGTAGTGTGAAGGCCTACTTCTATCCTGCACTGGGTGACCTTCTGGAGGCTCAATGTGCAAATGTTGTCACAGGACCTCTGCATCTGGCTGCTGTATGACTGCATCATTTGCAATAACTTTGCCTTGTGGGGTTTGACCTTAAAGCAAT
Organism: Crocodylus porosus; assembly: GCF_001723895.1. Classification (NCBI taxonomy): domain Eukaryota; kingdom Metazoa; phylum Chordata; order Crocodylia; family Crocodylidae; genus Crocodylus; species Crocodylus porosus. Next base: position 1,330,109 of record NW_017728917.1, read on the forward strand.
TCTGTCTTTTAAAAATGGAACCATTTCAAACAGCTGAAGCTTGAAAAAAGCTGTTTTCACGTGGGCATTCAGGATGGAGAACGATACCCCCCTTCCCCCTCAAGTTTTTGGTTTTTTTAAAAATATTTTGCCATATTATTTAATTTCTTTTCATTTAGATTAAAAAAGAAAAAGATAGCTCAGACTACATGAAACTCTTTCCAAAGTGGCAGGCGGCAGACACGCTGGCCCCACATCATTGTAACCCACACTTTGTTGATGTTTGACTCTTGGAGAGGAACGTTTCAGTCCCCGTCCTGGTGTCCCAGCTGAAGATTAAATTCGCCCCTATATGAGTGGCCAAGGTCAGAGAAAGTATTTGGAAGTAGCTGATGCCTGGAGTTCACCTTGCCCTCTCACCCAGCTGCGCAGGATATCTCATTTCAGTGGGAGATATGCTAAGAGAGATGACAGTGGGCATGCGGTTGCACATTATTATTTGGCCCTTGCCTGTTCGTTGAACATGTCTTTTCCTAGTTGGAGTCTTCCCCTTCCCCCTGTGTAAATTATGGTTGCTTTCAGCAACTGTAGAGCATCGGTAAGGACTTAACCCAGCTTACTTTCCCAAAGGAAAACAGACTTTTCCAGGCCAAGGCCCGGCAGCAACCCAAGTCCTTTTGTGGAACAGTCTTTATTTTAATTTGATTAGTTCCCCCTCCCCGCTTCCTTTCTTTCATGGATTCATTTTCTGTTCCCTACAAAAGTTGACATTTATTTCTGCTGCTGAAGAGCGAGAGAGACAGAAATACATTTAAACTGCTCTTAGTTGAGATCTCTGCTTTGGGAAGCTTTGCAGTAAGACTTTCAGCTTGTGTAAATACAACTTCAATACAGCGTCAAGACGGAAGTCCTTCCCATGAAAGACTAAACAAAAATACAAACGGAAGTAGAGCGCAATAATGCCTGCTGTCTTGCTGTGTGCTAGCAATGGATGAAAAACAGAGCGTAGTGCTATCAGACGGGGTCCAGGGGAGTTTTTCTGAACTACTGGCTTTTTCCTTCAAGACGTGGGCCTGGAATATCTGGAAACCCCTGTAGTTTTGAACAGTGGCCAGCAACTCTGCTTCTCAGGCGTGCTAAGGCATAAGGTTAGAGCTTGTTTGTGTAGCAAAAACCTTTCCTAAGGACTGGTTAGGGACTGTAGAGTGGCTTCCCATGTAGACCATCATGCACTTTACCACCTTTGACTCCAGGTGTGAACTGTATTTCTGCAACCAGACTTCTTGCACAGGAGCACAGAGTAATGCGTGATTTTTTTTTTAAAACCAAAAATCGACGTAGATATAGAAGCGTGCTACACTGGGAGTGTGAGTGAGGGAACAAACCTCTTGCAGCAGGTAGGAATTGTATTGCTTAGCGTACAGCGGGCTGTCACTAAGCAATATGTACAGTGAGCTGTGGCTATGGGGATGAGGACAGAAGAAGAGCTAGTACAGAAAAGACAGAACAGATCGGACTTTAATGTAAACCTGCGTCTGCATTCATGTTCTAAAAACAATGTTTATAACCAAATAAAAACCAACTAAAAATAATGTTTATAACCAATGAACATGAACAAAAAGGACCCAAGAGCACTACTTCTTGGTTCATATGGAAAAATGTCAACATGCTTGACTCTCTCCTAGTAGACAAGGTGATTGCCTCCAATACTTACCCAAAACATAAGATCTCTAACAGGTGTCTATAGTTATACAGTGTGGGTCTGATCTTGATTTCAACCCCATCCACTTTCCAACTTCTTTAGAAAGTTCACTTGATGCTGTTCTGCAAAAGCCAATTCCAGAAAATTGACTACTGCTAGGGTGATTTTTTTGTAATGGTTTTAATTAATTCAGGGATTTTTTTGCTTTTTACAAATTTTTATTTACTTATTTTTTAACTTTGAGGTGCTGCCGGCTTTACCCCCAGCTGAGGCATTTTTGCATTCTCACTTGGAAACGACTGCTCTGTTTTCAGAGTTTTCTGTTTTTAAACTACAACTTTTGGGAATACCAATAAAGAGTATGTTGTCTTTGTAGGACAATGTTTTTCAGTCCTTACTCCGGGCTGAATGCAATGGTCATTTTACATGAAAAAGGCTGCTTGGTTTGATCTGAGGATCTCAAAGCACTTGATAACTATGACTTCAGTCCTGGATCTAAATTGCCTATTGCCTACAAAATATCACAGTAGCATTTAGAGGCTCCCATTGAATTGAGTGCTGTGCAAACGTGTGGTAAATGACTGTTCCTGTCCCAAAACACCTGCAACAGGCATGTCAAACCCATTTGGCCCCCTCCTGCTGGATTCAGTAGGGTAGGAGCTGATGCATCAGGGAGCTGTGCAGATGAGTGGTGCTGTGGTTTGCCCTGTACTGCCAAAATGTGTCCCATGGAGAGCTCTGTCTACCCCCGAATTCAGTAGCAGGTCCCATCCCTCATCCCAAATTCCTAGCCTCTCCACACACCCAATGGGCTGGATGACATGGCTCTGTGGGCCGTGTGTTTGGCACCTCTGGCTTACCAGAATAGGAACTGGAGCATAGTGAAATTAGGTACCATATCCACATCCCTGGGGCTGTTCAGTGGAAGGCTCTGCATGAAACCTCATTTAAAACTGTGAAAATATCCTTTAATGATAAGGCTGGTGGTGAAGAAGAGGAACAGAGGCAACAGGTAGATGAATGATTTAACTGGACTTTGACAGACATCTGTGATACACTGGAGGAAGGTTAGTGCTTCAGCTCAGAGCTAAATAGATTGAGTAGCGTGAAGGAAGCACAGATTTGCATTGCTGTACTGCCCAGAGGCAGACTAGGACAATCAACCTTTGTTTCACTGATTTCATAGATTTCATAGGCATTAGAGCTGGACGGGACTTTGTAAGATCATCAGGTCCAGCCCCCTGCCCCAGGAGCAGAAAGTCAGCTAGGGTCAAAGGATGCCAGCAAGGTAAACACCCAAATGTTTCTTAAAAGTGCCCACAGTAGGTGCTTGCCCCACTTCTAGGGGCAGTCTGTTCCAGGCCTTGATCAGAGGGCCTACTTTGCCTTTGTTCTGTGAGCACAATATAGAGATCAGAGCAGAGGAGAAGTGACCTTTTGTGTCATCATGAGAAAGAGCTATTAGATCTGTTCAGCAGCTGTTGGGAAAGAGATGCTAGGGATGGACTCTGCTTTTGTGCCAGCAAAATGTCACAACATTTAGTGGAATGACTCGTGACTTAGACATGGATTCACAGGGGGGACGAGATACAGGAAGCTGTTTCAGATGGCAAGAACCATAGAGAGGAACGGTCATTTAGAAATACGCCTGCGATGACGATCATTTCCATCCGGAGTGATGGACTGATGTCTGTGTAGATGGCATCTTACAGATGCTCTGGAAAGGACAAACTCTGCATTCAAATGCTGTTGTCTCTGCAGGGTTCTCTAGTGTCTTCACTGATATTACCGCCTCGTTACGTATTAACAATTAGGTTAAAGAAATTTCATAGATTTCATAGATTTCATAGACATCAGGGCTGGAAGGGACCTCGGGAGATCATCGAGTCCAGCCCCCTGCCCAAAGGGCAGGAAGTCA
>NW_017728917.1:1334377-1345297 GCF_001723895.1 Crocodylus porosus
CTTCTGGCGTGGATGCTTTGCCCCAAAGTTTGGTGTCATCGGTGAACTTGGCCAGTCCACTCCTGACTCCAATGTCCACATCATTAATGAATTCATCTTTTGCACCAGACTCTGCATTACCCTTTGATTATTTGCCAGGCCCTCTCTGGCACAATCTCTTGCAATGTGCAGTATAAGCAAATCAAGGGTGTGACAGCTTGCATACTAATTTGCTTTTATGTGGATATTGGAGTTTCTTATTGCAGCTAGACTGACAAGAAGAGTGATGCCATTTACATAACCTGAATTGTGCTTGGTTTGCCAAGATATAAAAACGCAAGCATCAACATTTGTTTTGCTGCTCTGGAAACTCATTAAGTGTTTGTTGCTTTTTGCTGGGAACACTCATCTTTCCAGAGGAAAAGAGGTAAGACTTGCAGAAGTCATGGGCAGGTCAGGAAGGAGGGAATGTTGGAACAAATTCCTCATCTGATGTTTGTGTGCAAAGCAATGATTTGAGAAGAGGCTGTGGCTTCACTGCTGTGATCACAGTAACTAATTAGTTCCCCTTTCATCTTCTGCTTCATGCAGATGAACTGGAAAAACTTGGTGCCTTAAATTATTATTATGATTATTATTATGATTATTAGATTTGGATCTGAGCCCAGGAGTGGGATATACCTACTATCTCATTGCATTGAGTCTGTGCTGAATCTACTACTGATTTCTAGCACTTAGAATTAGTGTGTAGTTGCCAAAATTGCGAGTGTGTCGCAAATGCCTAATATAGTTGTTGGGCACGCCGTGAACTTTACCCTGGGTTCACAATCTTTCTCCCAAAGAAAGGAAAATATTAGAAATGTTGATTCATGCACACACAACATCAGATGAACCAAAGCTGGCAGCATCCCTAAGGGTATTGCTATATATACTTTTAGCTCATGGCCTTATACCTTATTTTCTCATGTACAGCATGTACTTTCCCCTCCAAAAGCCAGCTGCTTGAAATTTTAGTGAGCTTTATATTCAAGAAACGTGGTAAGAACAGTTTTTGCTGGCTAATGGCGATAGTAAAAGTAAAGTCTTCAGACAACTGCCAGGCAGCAGAACAGTGAGCAGGCTCAGCTCCCTACCTGCTACTTTCTAGTCGCTTGCTCCAAGGAAAGGTCTTTTTTTCTTCATTCTGTCTTTCAAAAACCAGCTGTGTGTTTTGTTCCGGAGCATGTTGTGTATGAGAAAATACGGTATATGTTTTTGTGTACACACCCTACCATCCACACACAGAGACCTCAGCACACTTATCTGTGCATGGAGCACAGACTTACTTGCATGAGTTGCCACACTGGAAATCCCATGTTTGCATCTCAGACTTATCTACCTAATTATAAATTATTGTGTATTGCAAATAAATGCGAGATGATAAACATATAAATGTTTTGTCAACCTCCGTGGATGATGACATTGCTTAAAGTACAAAACATTTTGATAATTTCAGTCCCCAGCCCCTGGGGATCTCTCCACAGTCTTTACTGTCCTTTGCTGGTACCTACCTCTTAGATTGAGCGTCTGTATGTGTAAGGAGTGGCACAAAAAGAGTTCAGGATCATCTGACGATCATAAGTTGATCGACAATGACATTTTTCTTTCCAATGTAAGTGTTTTTTCTCCTTTCCTGAATTACCATGCAGCTTGGTTGCATATCAGTGGCATATCATACAAAGCTTGGATTTATTTTACAAGTACAGTTATTATTGTTCACCTGTTCACCATGGTTAAAGCCCGGACTGGTCTTTGGTTCAGGCTTTAGGACCAGACAACTTCCCTGTGAGGGCACAGGCAAGAGTGCTGATGGTCCTCCATTGCCCTTCCTACAGTCCTCTTGAGGGACAGAGTCTTGCCAGTTGTGTGGGAAAGGACCCTAGAGCCATGGGGTATCACATCCACGGCTGAGTGCAGAAACAGTCAAGATATAGTATCTCAGGTGGGCCTACCTATGCAGGGTTAGCTGTATGGTGTAGACATGCCTAATGGGATTTGTTGTTGATGCTAAATGAACCTAGTAACTGTGGGCAAAACACAGACACTCACTTCTGTGTGGGCAGCCTTACAATTCTGGATTGCAGTTTCTGACAAGGGCTGCACCTACGTTGCCGGACCAGTTTCCAAAACATTTTCCAAAACTCACTTTTGCCCAGCTGGCAGCTGCCGTCAGTAGATTCCAACCAGGCCGATTGTCCAAGCTTGCTTTGTTTTCAGAGACATGTCCTAGTTCCTTCCATCGCCAGCAAGAAGTGTCACTTGGCGTAGGAACTTCCAGAACATTGCTCCCTGTGCAAAATACGTGGAGATTGGATCACCCACAAAGCGGCTCGGTTCACAAGCAGGGTAGGAAAATGTCAACAGGAAGCACAGGACTGTCTGGATGTTTGTGGTCCATGGAGGTTATGAGCGATTTGGAAATACCTTTTAAGCCATCTGTTCCATGGGAAAGGTCCCTGGAGTAGTACGTGCATCTCTTCCTTCCAGGGACGTGCTTACAACCCCCGGTTTTGTTAAAGAACATAATGTCTAGAAATTAAGTTAACCCAGACAAGTCCTCACAGGGACTTGACCTGAGAAGGCGAGAGAGATTGCAAAAAGATAATGAGATTCAGTTGGTTTTATGTAAGCTCGGTGGGGGGAACTGAAATGTTTTGACAGTTCTTCTTAGTTCATTCCTTCCCCTTTCTTAATTAAAATGTGTTTATCATTTTAGGGGGATATGGATTTACCCTTACTTAAGGAGCTTTATCAAGCTTTATTCCTGATGGAGATCAGCCAAAATTCCTCTTTTGGACGTGAACCAAGATTCTCGGATACTTTGGAAAAATGGCGGTAAAATATCTGAATGGACCTAGATCTTGAAGTGATAAAGATACCAGGATTCATTACTCACTGATGGCTGTGCGTACTGCCTGTTATTATTTAAATTCATCAAAGCATGGTCAGTTCAGTCAGCTGAAAACATATACTGGTGGTTTGGATGAGGACAAAGGTTATAGGGTTGCAGTGCTGTGACACAAAAAGTGTCCTTGGGTTTTTGGCATTGCCATTGATGGAGAGATGGGCTTGAATGTTAGTGATGTTTGCAGGAAAAGAGTTTGACATGGTTGACTGAAAGATCTGGCTTGTGTTGATCCATTATAAAGACCTTCCTTCTTTGAGGACAATATGAAGAATTAAGTTGGAGAAAGATGTAGAAGAAAGATGATTGGAGGTGGAAAGTGTAATCTGCATTGGTTAGTCATGTCCTGCGCTCGCTCTGTTTTGTTGAGGAGAAAATGTGGCAATTTTGCAGAGAGCTCAAGGACAGTTGGGCTTTGCTTTTTAATCATTTTCACACTTGGCCTTCTTCATCTTTTTTTTAAATGAAAGAATAAAATCAACTTTTGCAGCACCCCATCTTCTAAGAAAAGGAGCAGCCTTACAAAGCCTGAGTGATGTCTCACAAATGCTGTTCCACTGAGAGCTCATCCACTGGGCCAGGTGTATTCTCACATGCCACATCCAAGGGAGAGCCAAGAATTCTGGACATTTAGAGAATTTCAGATATCATCTCATGGATGGAGTCTAAAAAGAGATGCCTGTGACTAGCTTGCAAAGAGGCCTTCAGCAGGAGGTCACAATATGCTGTTGACCAGCTTCCCAAGACACAGAATCATCACACAATAACCAAGGCGATGAACAAGAGACTTAACCCAATTACACCAGCTTAGAGGATGGCTCAACACAAGGCCATCTTTGCTTCTTTGCATCAATGTTAACAACTAACAAAAGACAGGGTTAGAGACAAATTTGAGTTTAGCATATAATCCAAGGCCCTGATTCTCCCTGTGTAGGCGATAAGAATGTCTTAAGGGAATTATCCATATCCTGCTGCTGCTTCTGTGTTTGCATTAGGAAAAAAGGTATGTTCTTAACCCAGGGGTGGGCAAAATTCAGCCTGTGGGCTGGATCCGGCCTGTGAGGCCATTCTAGCTAGCCCGCAGGGCCCCTAAAAAATTTAGAAAATTAATATCAATCTACCTTTGGTTCCTGTCAAAAATGACATGAACCAAGAGCAGTAGGACCCAGGGGAAGCCTGGTGGGCTCCCACAACAGCAGGGACTGCCTGGCCCTGCCCTCCAGCCGAAGCAGGGGGAAGGGGAAAAGAGGAAGGGCAGGGGACAAGCCTGGGGAAAAGTGGCCCGGGAAAACGCTGAGTGCAGGGGGTGGGGAAAAGTGGCCCCTCCTCTGCCCCGTGGCTGGCATCCTGCGCTGCAGCCATTCGCTGCCTGCTTGCAGCTGCCTGTGCCTGCTCCGGACATCCCTGTGGGCTGTGAGTGGCTACAGTGCACGGCACCAGCCACGGGGCAGGGGAGGAGCTGCTTTTCCCTGTTCTCAGCTTTTCCCTGGGCTCCCTCCCAGCATGGAGGAAAGCAGCCCCTCCACCACTCCATGGCCAGCACCCCATGCTGCAGGCGCTTGCAGCCTGTGGGGCTGTCTGGAGCAGGCACAGGCAGCCCCAGGCTGGCTGTGAATGGCTTCAGTGCGGGGCACCGGGCACGGGGCAGGTGAGGGGCTGCTTCCCCACCCAGTGCTCAGCATCACCTTGTAACCTGGCCCCGCTGCCAGCCTGGGCCCCACACCGGCTCCAGGGTCTCCCAGTGGGGCTGTGTGTGGCAACAGCAGCTGTGCCGGGCAGTGTTTGCCACCGCCGCCTGTGGGCTGCCCAGCACGTGAGCTCTGGGTGGGCAGCAGCAGCCAACACTGCCTGGCACGGCAAGTGGGGGGGCTGCAGATGCTGCCGCCGATGGGCAAACCTGGAGCCGGCATGGGGCCCAAGCTCGTGCTGTGCATGGGGAAAAGTGGCCCCTTGCTCACCCCGTGGCCAGCAGCACATGCTGTAGCCACTTGCAGCCTGCATGGGGCTGCCTGTGCCTGCTCCAGACAGCCCCGTGTGGGCTACAAGCACCTGCAGCAGGGAGTGCCAGCCATGGCGGGGGCGAGGGGCCACTTTTCCCTGTGCTCTGCACCAGCTTCTTCCCTGACAGCAAGCAGGGGGTTGGGGCTGCATGCTGCCCCCAGCCTGTACCGCGGGGCTGGGGGGACACTGGGAGTGAGCAGGTGTGGGAGCCAGCAGAAGCACAGGGCCTGCACTGGTGTCCTGGGGCCAGTGCCGGCAGGGCCCAGAGCAGGTGGCCGGAGTACAGGGCCCCAGCCGGCAGGGGCTCTATGGAGCCAGGCCAGTTCCCCCCTCTCCCTCCTGGTGCAGCCCAGCCCGGCTCCACGGACCCCTGCCAGTCTGTGCCCCGCTTTATGCCCCACCAGCGCTGGCCCTGGGACATTGGTCCCAAGACTTTGAGACATTGGTCCCAAGATGGTGACAAGGAGGCGGGGCACCTGTCAAGGGGTGGGGCTACCCATGTGGTCCTCGACAGCCTGCCAAAACTGGGTAAGCGGCCCTCTGCCCAAAATAATTGCCCACCGGTCTTAACTCATGTTACTTACTGTGAAGAACAGTCCTAGTAGAGACTGGGATTCTAGACAAGTTAATAGTCTGAGTCAAGATGATGAAGAAATCTTGGATTTACTGTCACCTCTAAAAACCTCTGTCATCACCAGAATTTAATTTTGTGTTGTGTTACCCAAACCAAGCACGCACCTTTTTCCTGGTGAAGATCTGGTTTATGTGACCTCATGAAAAGGTTAATCTCATCCATGGGGAGAAGTAGCTGCTCTGTTGCTTTTGTGTGGCTAAGTTTCTGCACAATTCGGAAACATAGCAAAGTACTGAGGGTGCATTTCTCAGGCAAGTGTAAGTTTTCCAGTGCCTTTGCTTTTCCATGATGTCTTGTGTGTGGACTTCTGTTCTGAAAGAAACTGTCAGCTGCTACAAGGAACAGGGGGAGAGGGAGGGGTGGGGGCAGATTTGCATGAAATCGGATTAGCTGGGGAGCTTTTGCAGAGTAATGTAGTGGTACAGGGCCTGAAACTTCTGTGCAATCACTCACTATTTCAAAGCTAGAAAATAAGCTGAACTTTTTAATTTGAGCTCACTTGAAGTTCAGAAACCAGGTACAATGGCAAAGCAGAGCTAAGACGCACACAGAATAGCTAAATGCCCTTCTCTGACTTGACACTTTTTGTTAAACATCAGTGAGCTAAAGAGATTTATTTCTTTATAGCTACTGCATTTCCAAACTCCACAGAGGCTAAGTTCTTCTAATGATGTGGAACTGTTAAAGCGCAAAAGCCTTTTCGTATTGGGTGAGCAGCTAATCACAAGATTACTGCGGTCTGACTCCTAAAGCTCAAAATAAACCCTCATTAATCTCAATAGCTAATATTAGATTAAGAAAGTAGCAGAGACCTTATAAGGGTTGCCTGAAATTTAAGATACAAAGTGATTATGTAATGAAAAAAAATACATTGCGTTACTCATTTCCATGTATTTTGCAGCATTTTGACCCATGTCTGGGTCCCTGAAATGTGGTCATAACATAACAGGATTTATGTCTTCACTTTCCCAAGGTGCCTTGAACAGTCTGGGATGTTGTTCTTCAGCTTTGAATTCTCTTGTAACTTCTATTAACTGAGGCAAGAGATCCTGTTTCAGTGAGAACCAAGAAAAAGCATTTATTTAAACATGGGCAAGAGGCCAGCATACAACATACAAGTAATTTACCACGTCTTTAGTCCAAACAATAACTGCTTAGTGGGATATTGAGGAACTTCTCCACCTCTACCGTGGATGAATTTGTCCCAAAGCATTTTTGCTATTCATTTAGGATGGATCATTCTAATGAAATGATATATGAAATGAAATAATATTAAAAAAGGAAACCTGAAAGGAAGATATGATTTTCATGATAAAGTCTAGGAAGATGGTATTTGAATTTTTTTTCCCCCAAGGTTGACTCTAAATCTTATTAAGGGTACTTATTTCTGATTTAACTTTCAGAGACTGAAATCTGATATGCTTTCAAAGATATGATTAATGGCAGACAGACTCAGTTGGCAAAAGGATGATGCTGATTTGTAATTGGATGGGTTGTAGCTGCAACTTTATTTTTCCTGTTTGAATTCAAGCCTTCTTAGCTAACATACTCCAGTGTGCTGTGAAATGCATATGGGTTATAAAACATCCCCATCCTTGAAACAAATTATTCATAGAAGTTGGTGGTGACCATACCACATTGCTCTTAAGTGGCAAAGTGAAAATAAAATGGATAGGATGTTGTTTCTTTGGTGAATGGGAATAAATCTAATGTCTCACAGAAGCATATGCCATGGTGTGTTGCATTTATTAGGTACCACATCCATTTTCTAGACAATAGTGCTGACAGATGATTTTCATTAATTATTTTAAGATTTCTGCTTTCAGCTCTCCCACAATCAGTACTTGTATGAGTAAGCAACTGCTTTCTCCAGATAAACTAGATCTGACTAAAATGACTTGGCTCTAGATGAGGTATGATTCTTCCATCTGAAGGGAAGATAAAACCAGTAAGCACACATACAGGGTGTGTTTGTGGTTAAGGCATAGGCTGAAGAGGCAGGAGAGCTGGGTTTGTGTTCCTCACTCAACTATGCACACTAGGGACAGCAACTCTGACCCTAAACAAAGATGGGAGCAGAACCCCACCTTCACTCTAATGGTGGAGGATCAGACCCTTTGTTTAGCCCTGACTCAGTTTTCTACAACTATAAAATGCAAAAGTCCATACTGGCTCACCTGCATGTTCCAGTTGCTTAAGGTTGTCATGTACCTGAGACCCAACAAGGGAAGGTGCTACAGAAATGGGAATGATCATTTGTCATTCATCTGTTCCGAGATTGCCATTTGAAAGGCCAGCACTTGTCAACAGTTGTATAGACACTGCCATGTAGCCCTTTAAATTAGCTTAAGAGAAACCTTGGGTGACTTAGGTATTAGTGTAGTCATTTATGGTACACATGGATGTTTAAAGAATGACCACCACCTATGGGAAGAGGAGGGAGACCAGTGACTCTAACTACCCTGAAATCTAGTTTACATGTTCTTTAAACACAAGCACAGGACCAATGTATCTCCTGGTGAAATGTTCCATAATTCACATTGTGAATTCTTTCTCAATGCCAGAGTGCCCAGAGAATTAGGTTATCATGGTGCGAGTGTGATCTTCATGGTTTGTTAGGACACCGTACTCTTTCAAACAAGTGATGCTGTGCAGTCACCAGCCAGGAAAGGACAGTGTGATAAAAGGGAACTTGCCTGGGGTTGGAGAGCAGAGCTGGCATGAGACCATGCTAAGCTGAAAAAGCAGCAGGCATGGAGCCATAGCAAGAAAAAGTGCCCCAGCAGAAGAAAAAAAAAATCAAAAGAATAGCTGAGCCGGGGGGACCCGGAATTGGCTCCCATGCCGGCATGGTCCCGTTTTATGGCCGTGTGCCGGCATCTATTTGTGAGCTAGGATAAAAACCCCAATGAGCAGGAAGCCTGGGGGACTGGAAGTGAGTTCCTCTATGGGCACTCGGTATCCGAGGGCAGAGTTGTGCCCTGCAGAAACCAAATGGTGGCAACCCCAAGAGAGGGCTGAGAGAGGAAACATGAGCCCAGGAAGATGCAATTACCAGCGATAGAGCTATGGCTTGCAGACATCTTCCAGGCAGACTGGGCTGTCTTGGAGCCTGCAGAGAGAAAGAGACACAGCTGTCCACACCACAGCAACAACAGGCCAAAAGGATTGAGACTAACACCGAGGAACAAGGTAATGTGGGGACAGACAGAAACTAAGTCAGTCCCTCTGAGGCAAGTGCCAACCTGAGGCGAACTGACGTCCATGCACAGCTGACCATTTTGGCCAGTCAAGACATGGACCAAGACTGTGACCCAAGCCCAGAAGACCGGGAGATGACATCATTGGTTGGTGCTAGGTGGGGTGTAAGGGAGGCAGAGCCCCAAAACAGGAAGATCAATTAAAGGATCGAAGGAGGGGACCAGGTGGGATGGAACGTACATCTTCCTTCCTACTAAACATATTTATTTCAGCAAAGTCATGGCGGGCAAAAACCACTGAGGACCCTCTGGAACCTGGCTCGACCATTGACTATCCTTCCTGTAGACAATGGCGACATCTGATAGGCATGCGGTAGGCCGTCGGGTAAATGGCACACTCGCTTACAGACAGCAACAGTGCTGGAAATGGGATTCTAGGTAGAGCGCTTCTGTGGTCTGTCTTGGATTCTCCCACTAACTCCCTTATATGATGCTGCCCACTAGTCTTGGTGCTTTATGCTTTGTTACTTCTGATGGTGGTCCTACCTGAATTACAGGTGGAAGTATTCATGAAAACTAACAAATTTCCACGTGTAAGAATATTCATAGCAGAAGCTCATGGTTCATGGTCCCTTCAGTGATCAGAAATAATAAATATGTCTTAGCTGACCAGTCACATGCTGTTGCCCTTTGGCATAAATAATTAGCCATAAGTCAGGATCTCCAAGGGGTTGTTTCTGTTTGGATGAGAGTTGGATGAAATGAACAATGTATATTCCTAATGTGATCTTCATTATTTACAAAAAAAAAAAAAACTCACTGGAAGCAATGGGAGACTGTTTTATTGTTCAGAAATCTTGAAGTTTGCCCCTCTGCTGAATGTTAGGGCCAAGAAACTCTGTCCTTTTGCGTCCTTTCATAGTCATAGTGAAAATGTCTTCTATTGGCTTTCTCCTTCCAATATCCTAGCTCCAGCACATGCATCTAGAGATAACCCCATTCTGCAGCCTTTATTATCTCAACCTGTTGCGTTGGCCCTGTTACCTCTGAGTCTGCAGCTGTTTCTATTATAGAAAAGGCTTGATTGTTTTTTTAATTAAAACTGAAAGAAAGCAACTGGCATAATCATAGGCACTACGGAGGTCTGTGATTGTTTTTGGATCCAGGACTCACCTGGAAGCAGTCGCTAGTACCCCTTAGCATAACATGCTTTTAGCCTAGGCAGCCAAATTAGCATGTGCTTGCAAAACACAGCTGTGCTCAATCACTGAATTAAAACCTACCCTCCAATAAGGAGTAAATTCAAGATCATTGTGTTTTCCTCCTGTATGCTAATTGTTGCAAATTATTCTTGTAGCTCTTTTATTATGTAAGAAATAAAGGTAGAATTGAAGAGACCTGATTGTAGGCTTTCAGGTTCTTTGACATCAATGGGACTTTGGGGTGCTTAGCACCCTGCTGTAGAAGTTCAGTACAGATATTCACTGGAGATGCAATTGCCAAAAAAATAACAAGAGCTAAAGACACTACCAACCTGGGGTAATTAGAAAGCATGTTGTAGTATAATGACTGCTGACTGCTGAAATATAAGAAATCTATTAACCCATCTGAATTGGTTAGAGACTTTATTTTGCATAGCACAGATCCATTTTAAATGGCTCGCTTAGTTAGCTTGACAGCAGAAGGAGCTGATAAATAGCCTTGACCTAGTGAGAAAACAAAGCAGAAAGGCAACAGCAGAAGAGGCTTTCACGATGATGGTTGCCTTCACATGACTGCTCCAGATTACATGTGGGTGAGATGCATCATTGCTACTGCAGCTGTTAGTCTCAAGTGCACAGCGCTCAGACATCTAACCTGTTGTTTTGAGCTTACGCTGCTGTGGTTGATTTAGATATCAAACCTGTTACCTTCTAAAAATGCCTTTCTTTTTTTTAACTTGAGGCGTGGTCCTGTACATTTTAGGTCAATATCTCATAGGTATATCTGGTATAATTTGCACATCTTGTTTTTGTGTGTGACTTTTTAATGGGGAGTGGTTGACAATAGGTAAAAAAGGAGGTCCAAAATGATGAGCTGCGAAGTGTTGAAAGAGATGTTTGCATTGTTGTGCAACTTATTAGAGCTGTGCAAGGCTTCAGACCATACTTCAGATCTGGAGA
>NW_017728917.1:1345397-1347097 GCF_001723895.1 Crocodylus porosus
AGACGTGCCCTCTGTCTCTCTGCACAGGCTGCCCTTTCTGATTTCTTACAGAGGACCTGAGGTCACATGATCCATGCTATTCAATATGACTCTGGGATCAGGTCTGTGAAAAACTCCCCAAACAAGCTGATCTGGATCTAGAATTTGTGTTTTGGGCCCACTTCTAATTACAAATCTAGATTTCATTATTGATTTATTTTCTCTATTCAGTCCTTTCTTTAGCATAATTTTTCTGTTTCCTCGCCTCCTCAGTGTGGACTCACCACTATTTATCCATTGTTTTTGTCATTACCCTATTAGCGGAGGAAAGCAGAATGATAATTTGATGGGGAAAAGGAATGCATACCCTCATACAAAAAAGCTGAAGTTGTCAGAGAGGGCTGCTCCCTCGGAAATTATAGTCCCGTGTGCTATCTTCCTCTGCTTAGCAGTAATGCTACATCTATATTCTTACACAAATCAGAAATAGTTCAAAGCTGCATATAATTCAATTCAAATGAAATTCAAAACCAGCTAGGATGATACTATTAAATGACCTTTAAGGTCAGCAGGAAAAGAAAATCTTATCTGGGAAGATGAGAAAAAAAATGGACGTAGCAGCAATTTGAAACCACAAATTCTTAATATTATATCAGTCTTCATGGGAAATGTGGCTGGATCACAGCAATTGCACTCAAGATTGCCTATTGCTTGCTATCAGTGACAAATCAGGATTTGAACAAGGCACAATTGTTTTGATCCAAAATATTAAAGCTACATCTGCAGCCAGTGACTGGCATTAATGATTCAGAAGTTGGCACTTTTCCCATAAAGAGAGTCTTTACTAGAATCAGTGCCAAAGCTTAGTGCCAACACTGCTGTGGTAGGTAACAGTCCTTCAGAAAAGTCACAGAGCCAATGTCCTGATGTCTTATAGTCCTTAATGATCTCATAAATGTATTCTGAAGAAACAGCCAAGGTGTCCTAGCCAAACTCTTGCTTGGAGATGATTCTAACTTCCCAAATTCCCCAGGGAGATTTTTAAAAAATTTTTTTCATTGAAAGCATGAATTTTTTGTCTCTAACATAAGCAAACTAAATCTAATCATTCAAATGATGGATGTTGATTTTTTATAATCTCATGCATTTGCATTTCTGCACAAACAAGCCTTATTAATAACAGTGTCCATGTTGACTTTTCTATTAAATTCATCCTATTTAGTCTGCGAAGAATCAAGCAGCTCTTGAGCTTCTGGACGGTGATAAGTTGAGTAATAGTTTAGAAGGCCCTGGGTAATATTTTTGGAAGCGCCTGTAGGATCGTAGCCTTCAATTGTACCTTGCTTTCCAATTTAAATGAGCTAATGATCATACCTGCACAGAATAAATAAGTATTTTAAAGTGGGGTCCAGTATTGCCTGTAGTCTGTCAGCTGGAGGTGTACCAAGCAGAGTTGGTGCCCGGGCAACCCCTGCGGGAGACTGGGAGGTCTGGGGCCCAGTTCTGAGAGCTGGGGAAGTGGTTCTGAGTGGCTCTGAGGTATGGGGCTCAGTTCTGGGGGGGTGGCCCAGCAGTCTTACCCATGTCGGGAACTCATAAATAGTCACCACTTAAGCTGCTGCTGTCAGTGCTGCATGCTCTGCCACCCCAGCTATTGCTTTTAAAGCAGAATCAGCAGGCGGGGACTGTTTTGGAGTTTCTCGCACGGGTAAGTCATGGGG
>NW_017728917.1:1347957-1350413 GCF_001723895.1 Crocodylus porosus
ATAAAGGTGGTGTCATTTCTGCAGTACATAATAGGAGAAAATGGATATCCAGGTAGCTTTCTCATCTAGAAGTATGGAAAAAAATTAGCAGTATCTAATTTTAGATGGAAAACAGTGAAGGAAAGACAAAAGCAAGTTCTGGATGGGGGATCAGTAACTGAAATTCTCTAGTCTGTGTGCCATCTAGGAAGTTCAGACTAGATGATCTCAAGGTCCTCCTGGTCTTCAAATCCATCATGACTGATGCAGAAAGGCAAGAAAAGCACAGAGTATCAGGAATAGGATGGTAGACAAAGGGCATCTTTATACGTGCCTCAGGTGGGGGGGCAGGCACTTTAATTAAAGCGGCTCTTGGGAGTCATTCTAATTAAAGTGGCCATAGTATCTCATATATACAGCGTCCTGCACTTCAAAATGGTGGTGGGAGCATTTAACTAAAGCTCATTTGATGAGCTTTAGTTAAAATGCCCTTGCCGCCATTTTGAAGTGTGGGGACGCTGAATATATGCAACATTGAGGAGATTAGAGCCTGCTAATTAGAATGCTCCAGCAGATTCGATTAATCGAGTCTGCTCAGATGTGTTCGAACTGGAACGTGTCGGAGCAGGCGTCGGGCATCCGTATAGGTGCCCAAAGAGGTATATGAAGGGCCTAAAGATAACCAAATAGTTGCAACATTGATGTTGTGGCCAGGGAGGACCCATTGGTTGAATGTGGTCTGAATAAGAACATGCAGAATGATATCCGTGGTAGTGATAAGCGCTTTGAAAAGTGCCCGGCGCTGCGACGCTTGCAGTTGTATTAGTGGCAAAATGCACGTCAGTGTGAAGAAAATGGTGGCGGTGTGCTTTTGAACTAAAACACCTCAGAGGGGTTTCTCCATGCGGAAGTGCATTTTGCCATTTATACAACTGCAAGTGGTGCAGCATGGTGCATGTCAGCTCCCGTGCAGAGCAGACTCGATTAATGGAGTCTGCTCCGAAGTGGAGGACCTCTGGCACATTCAGGAACTAAAAGGCATGTGTATAAATTGGATGTGATTTAGATGTCCAGAAGAAAGCAGGTGTGGAAGCTGCAGAAGTGAAGGCAGGAGGTAACAATGTGGAAGTGATAGATTTGGTAATTCAGACAGATAAGAAAGAACATATGTTAAATATATCCAATAGATCCCAATGTTGTAACGAAATCCAAAGGGTCTCTGTGATTTTTAGGTAAAATTTGCCTAATCTTAGAAATTCAAGCTTCATTTGTCAGAGAAGCTGGTGAACCTCTTGGAACGAATGTGCTAAGTCTGGAGCAGACCTGGGCTGACACATGGTTGAGGATGGAAGCCATGGCTAAAAATGCCAGCTTCCTATAGACCTCAGCCTTTTCTGCTGAGAGGTTGACTTAGGCCCCCTGAAACAATCCTCAGTAACCCTGAACTCACAGAAATGGGTGCATAAACCCTGTGTACACATGGCACGGAGGGTTCACATACAGGCTTACCCTCAGTTCATGTGCTGAGTATCCCATGCAGTCATATGTAGGGAAGGTAATGGCAGACCCTCAGAGGTTATCTTTAAATAAAGTGACTGGGAGAATGCTGGCTTGCATTGTTGACAAACGTATACTAAAATGATTTAAAAAACATGAAGCTGAAGAAATCCCTGGAGTGAGAAGTTGTCATGTTAAAAATCTTACATAAATCAAAACATCTGCTGGTGCAGTACTAATGTCTTTCCTTCTCTCGGTGACAGCAATTCAAGGGAAATTTATAAGCGGCTGTTTCCTGAAAAAGTTATGCATTGGTCATAGCCCCTGAAGGGACAAATCTGGCATTCAGCACTCCACTACTTTGCCATGTTTGCTAATAGCCCCCATGCATTGTCACCCAGCCTATGTTTTAGCTTTGGTGTTATCAACCCTCATTCGTAACCTTTTGTTCTCAGAAGTGGTTAGGCCCCATTTACAGTTCTTGTGCTTTTTCTGCCAACTCCAAGTTAACAGGGACAGCTTTTGAAGAAAAGCTCTTTGATCTATGGTGTTGACACTCTTGGATTAGTTAGACTCAAAACCAGCTGTTGGATGGGACGACGCACGAGGGAAGGGATAAAACCGTTCTGTAATTGGTACTACGGCCCTGAAGCCACAGGGACTCACGGAGCCCTGCTATATTAATAGGATGTGGTGTATACAGCTTTCTTTTGCCATTAATGCCCTACATTCCCTGGCCTATAGTCCGTTTTTAAATACAACTCTTCAGTATATACTTTGAACCTACAATTGTATGCGACATGGATAGAGTTGCCTCATCAATTTAATAGCAATAAGCATGTGACTATTGAAGATACATCTTAGAGATGAAATGCTGGTTTCAGTATTTTCTGCCTCTGCCAATTTTAATAGGATTGGGATGGGTTTTATCTTTACATTGTCTGCATTTAATATTTTACAATCTGCCGGATGGCTCTGTG
>NW_017728917.1:1353878-1358520 GCF_001723895.1 Crocodylus porosus
AACTGTAATTGAAATCTACAGCCAGGAAAATATTTAAGAAACTTTTGGACTATTTCCAACTAAAATTCACCCTAGTGAAGATTTAAAGGGGACAAAAGGCAATAGAAGCCATTGTGATTATACAGGGAGGTAAAAACAAAACAGCTGGGATTATAAACTGTTTTAAGAAATAATACTTTAAAGTAATAAGGTGAATGCAATGCAGGAGACTGGGAAAATTATCAAAACAGATAGAGACAAGCTAAGGAAGGTCACTTGTTTTGCCAAAAGAAATACATTAATGCGTGGCAGATGGCAGAAATATTTCACATCTCAAGAAATGCTTTCTGTAATTTCACATGCATGGTAATCCAATTGGTTCTTATGAAGCAGATAAATAGAGATCCTTGTCTGCCAGGACCTGACTCTGAGATTGGTTTGGAAAAGTGTGCTGAGTTTCTGCCTCTTGGGTTCAGGCTGAAAATCAAACCTTAGCTCCTAGTATTTTTCTGCTTGGCTTAAAGTACTAAGCCTTCAGTTAAGACGAGGCCCAAATTCTCCTATTGCTTATGCTTGCATAGCTCCTATTAACTTTAATGGCACTTGTGCAGATGTATTCAAGAGTAAAATTGAATTTGGAAATGTAACTTAGACAAAAGCCAAGGTATTATAAATGCACGCTAACATTCCTAATTAACTTCATAATCCAGTTTCTTGTAAGATTCTGTAACCATTCCCTTTCATGCAGTAAAATGGCTGTACTTCAAACTAAATTAATACCTGGTATAAAAGGAATTATGCACGTAACCCATGGCTGAATTTATCCAGTCAGAACTGATAAGCTTAAATCATATTGCTTCATAAGCAGATAGGATTTGTTGTGCTACTGTAGGATCAGACCATTAATCTATCAAACCTGATAATGAAAATGGGACGGTTGCAAAAATCCCTAGTTTTCAAACTTTCCAAGTTCAGGAGAGTTTGCAGCTACAGATTAGGATAATCTCATTCTACAGAAGATCCAAGAATTCATTTGAAAAATACACCTGGGATCAGATTTTGTACAGCAACAAAGCTGCGGGTGATCAGACCTGGGCTTTCAGCCTGATCCACCTTTCTCTAGGATTTGATCTTTGTAATAGGCAGTACATGTCTGGCACTGTTTTATCTGTTTATTTTTCTTTTGATATAAAGCAGAGTGAAACCAAAAGCAAACACATATTTTAAAACTCTTTTCCAGTGGGATCTCCATTGTTTTTTAATTCCATATACAGTTAGTTGAAAACCCACCTGTTAGTAATGTGGTTTTGGGGGTTGGGGAGTGACAGTGGAGTCACAGCTCTGAAGTCTAAGACTCTCAGTGTCACAACCGTGATGTGAAGGCAGTATTTCCAGTGGCTCAGTCTGCACAGCATACTCAGTCTTTTCGAGACAAGAAAGGGCCTACAGTAGTTAGGGCTGGTAATAACTGTTTTTTGTAGTATGGAGGCTGGGAATAAGACTATATGTGCTGGTTCTTTTAACATAGGATATCAGATCTAATTTCTTCCTTGTAAATAGTCTGTGTTAAACTTACGTCTTGATTCAAAGCTTGATTAAGACAATGGAAAGACTCCAATAATGCCATTGGAGCAGGTCAAACAATTAGGGTCATAGGTGAAAGGTTACTCTGCTTCAGAAATAAAGGACAAAATATGCAACAAACTCTAGCAACTGGATCACGTCTGGTGGGGAAAAAGACTTCCTAAATTTGCAATACTAGTAATTACAGAGACTAAGATCTTTATGAAAGTCGCTGACTGAGACATAATTTTGTCATAATTGGAGAGAACTTCAATTAAAGGCTGTCTTGAACATCTCCTTAATCTTTTAATTTTCTGTCATTTTTTTCTAGTATTGGCATGTAGCCAACTTCAAAATAGGAGGAAGAAATAATCAACTTTCACATTCAAACAAAAATGACCATGTAATTCATTGTATTGCAAAGGGGTTTGTTGCAACTTTCATCAGTTAAGAACTGGCTTTGAATAACAATGATTCCCTAACAGTTGGGGTATCTTATTAAGCTGATTCTATTTAATGCATCATGAAATATAAAGCAAAACCTGGAACTGCATCAAACTTCAATGACAATGAACGCATCGACAGACAATCCTTTTTTGATCTCACTTCTTCATAAATACTAGTTTGTAGTAAACTGGTTTGAATTTTGTTGAGAGACCCTTCTGCAACAGTGTGAACCTGATACCAAGTGAATGTAAAATTGAAATGAGTTTTGATAAATGAAGCCAGATGTAAATGGAATTGATTAGCTGGTAAACAATTCTTACATTAGTCAGGTGACAAGTTACATTTCAAGTGCAGGTTTATTTATCAGGATAAATGTGGGGAGAAGAAAATGTATCAGTAGAACTTCTAGCTAAGGATTGCAGTAAGTGTAGGACGTCAGCAAAACGATTTCCTGATGATGATGTAATGACTATAGGAAATGACATTGTTTTAGATTCAAGAATAAGAGCCCTTTTTATCTTTCCTAGCGAGAAGATTGCTAACGATGGCATCTTGACTATTCATTACAGCTAGAATTTTCCCTTGAGGTGAAGCCAGGCCACTTTGGCTTAATCTTCCACTGAAATTCTGTGTTACAGCAGGGTTGGTTGAAATCAAATCTTGGACAGATGATCCCAAAGAACACTTGGGTAGTTTAGGAAACAATTTTGGTTTTGAGGAGTGGGAGAGGTTGTGTATTGCTTTCTTTTTTGTTTAACAAGGTGGCATTTTCTACTCTGAAGGAATATTTAAGTGTGGTGCTGTGGGGGTCTTGCCCCGCTGGAGGTTCTGCTTTCAACATAAAATGTAACACTTGCTTCCTCGACCGCTTGAAGCCATTCAGGAACGTAATACTCAGGGATGCGAATAATGTTGTTAAGCGCAGAAGAGAATAGGTCAGCATAGACCTACAAAGGAAAGTTGATGCATGTAGTACACAGAAGCCCATCATTACCATGAGTGCCATGCTCAAGAAGATGGAGATGGGCTTTCTCAGGGGCTGCTGGGGACAGGAATAGGAGCAACGGACTCAAGCTGCAGCAGAGGAAATTTAGGTTGGAGATTAGGAGTGTGGTCAAGCACTGGAACAGGCTACCTAGAGAAGTTGTGGAATCTCTATCCCTGGAAGTTTTCAAGAGGAGGTTAGACGGACACTTGCCTGGGATGGTTTAGTCAGTGACGATCCCATCTATCACAGGGAGCTGGCCTAGATGGCGTTGTGAGGTCCCTTCTGGCCCTACCTTCCTATGATCTTAACAGAAGCAAGAGATTGTCTGAATGACTAGCTATGCTTGATACAGGACCCAGAATGGTGCCTACATCTACCCAATTGACTGAAGAATTAACGAGATCTTTGAATAGATATATTACTGTTCTGAAGAAATTTGCAATTCATTTCTATTGAGTATATTTGAGAGTTTTAGGATGTACTTGTACATACACCAGAAGCAATTGTGCACAAAGAATGTGCTAAAGAGAACCTAATCAGTAAGTTGATTATCTTTGAAAAGGAAGCTCACTGGTGAATGAGGGGAGTAAAAAACCCAGCCAAAGATGCACTGTTGAACAGCGTGACTCCTCATGGGGTTGACATGGATGCATAAATAAATGAGTAGGTTAAGCAGTGCAATTAAAAAAAAATCACTTTAGACTGCAGAAATCTTAGAAGACCCAGAAAAAGGAATACTTTGAATTTTACTTCTGGAGTGATTGAAAATATTGAGGCCTGTCTTGTTGAAAACTTTTATAAAATGTTTTATTTCAGTACTATTCCAGTAAAAAATAGTGAGGTAAAGTCAAAGCTTGGTACTTTTGGAGGAGTTGTAAGTTCACACTTCTATGTAGGTAAGTCAGTGTTTGTGAAATGAACTGCAATTGTTCTGTTTTATGAATAGAGAACTGTTCTGTTAGAGCTGCCAGCATGCTTGTGGAGAGAATTGAGTATGCATCTAATTAAAAATTTAACAGCTGACTAGGTAAAATAGCTGAGCTTACTGGAAATGTTAATCTAAAAGTGGGTACGGACAAACAGGATTCAAACAGGATTCAAGAGCAGTAACTTCAGATGACACATGAGTCTTGAGAGTTCAGAAATTTGAACTCTACTGGAGAGAACAGAATATTCCTTTACTAACATGATTTTTTCCAAACTTAATTTGAGAAGTTGGCAATTTTTATATATTAATTGGTTCATATGATGCAGTAAGTCTAGTATGTTAATATTTCGAGCAAATCCAGGTGCTCTAAAATTATAAAATATTAATGATCTTATTCTTCTCTCATCCATAAAAGCCTCTTAGCCAAATAGAGCTGACTGGCTTGGAAAGAGCATTTTTGGAAATGAAACTCTGTATAAATATCTGATTCTAGCTTCCAGGTGGTCTGGCCTCATTAGAATATAGCTGTGCATGACTTAGTACAAATATGTAGATCATGTGACTTGCTGTATGTCAGGCTTCAGGTACCAGTACCTGGGTAATCAAATGTGGGAAAAATTATTACTAGATGCTATAAACATGTTGTGCAAACATGATTATCAGGGAGAAGAGATTGATGTCATATATCTTGACTTCAAAAAAACCTTCAGTCTGGTATCCCATGATCACCTCTTGGC
>NW_017728917.1:1358994-1364316 GCF_001723895.1 Crocodylus porosus
TAAAGCTATTTATAAGTAAAACATATAAAAAATTTGACCATGAATTGTCCATTTCTTACAACGTGGACCCAGGTTTAAATCCACAATCTGGCCCATAACAAATGAATGTGTTTCTGTTATGGCAACAAAAATGTTGACATAGATCTCAGCAGCCTGCCATCCAAATGTGGATACAGTGTGCTCTCTATAAGAACACTTTTCAAGTGAAATCCAAACCAAGGGCAAAATAATCAGTTTATCATCTGACATAAATTGTTTTGACAGTGAAGTGGATATATGAAAAATGCGAGCGTAAGAACTGGCTTTAATCCACTTTAATCTCTCTCTTTCATATTGGTAGAGCTAAAAATAGTAGCAGCTTTGGGAAAGCTTCATTCACATGCTTCAGTAGGCTCCATTTGCTAAAAAAGTGGATTGATCCTAGGCATGCAGTTACTTCTTTGATTTAGTGTTGATAGAGCAGTTTCTCTACTCCAGTGCTCAAGTCACTTAAAGAAAAGAATTTCAGAGGCCACCCAAAGAGTCCCATATTTCTTCAGATGTATTTAGCAATTGGAGGACCCTGGCATTTGAACAGCATTTCAGATGCTGAACATTCAGCATTCATATTCCACCGCCTTTGCTATGAACATCTGCTTGGCCAATATGTGTGTATGGTAGATGCTTCCATCAGAAGTACAAATAGGAGGGAGCAAGGGTATCACCGGGTACAAGATGATATTGGGGAAGGAAGTGCAGGAGTTAGGTAAGAAATATTAAGTTCCTTTTTGGCTTCAGCACCTTTTCAGTGATGCTTTCACAACTCCTTTCTCAATGTCCTTCTTTACTCTCCTCTTGTGTTGCCATACCTTGCTACCATTCCCTAGATGACCTCATCTGCTGTCATGAATACATCCTGATCATCTCCAGATCAGCTATCCAGATCTTTCTCCCTCCATACCAATCTTCCTGTTGCTGTGATTTGATTTCCTGGTTGACTCGTCCAGGAAAGTCACTTTGGCCAAAGCTGAATTCCTTGGCTTATTTCCCACAATTTTTTTACTGTGGGTTACTTTGGGTAACTAAAACTTCACATTGGGCGCATCTACATGAGACGCTATGTTGATGTAGTGTTGGCAGGCATGAATCATGATGCTGAGGCTACTGCACAGTAGCAACAAGCTGCCATGAAGTAGCTTGGAAAAAACCAGTGCAGCATCAGGACTGTATGTGCCTTTCTATGCAAGGTTCATTTGGTCTCTTGACCCTTCTTGGCTTATGGACTTGGGATGGTTAAACCTTTCATTTGTATCTTTCTTCTGTAGGTTCATTGGGCCATTTGGCCCCTTTGGACTTCATGGACTGGCTTGGTCAATTTGGGAGCCATTGAATGCTAGGTACCTTGATGGTATTTAGCCTCTGCTAACTTTCTGACTCATTAGGCACTGTTTTTTGCCTTGCTCATTGGCCTCTTTGGCTCATGATGAGCTTCCATGGGTGGGTTACATTCCTTAATGATGTGCCTTTAGAGGTCAGTAACTTTGGGCTTTTTGGCCCCTCAACATTTTGTGGAGAGGTAAAGCTTTGGATTTTGTATCTGTCCTTGGTAGCAACTTCAGGCATCAGGTTGTGGACTGTGATGTTTCTTCTCATATGGTGTCTCAATAGTATCTTTCTGCAAGGCCACCAGTGGATTAGATCAGCGGTTCCCAACCTTGGGTCGTGACCCAAATGAGGGTTGCGGGGCAATGCCGGTGGTACCGCACACAAAGGACGAGCCGTGCCACATGCCAGGAGCTCTCCCACCCCCACCCTTGGGCTGCCGCTGCCACCGCTGCTGCACTCTGGTCCCAGCAGCAGGTCATGGCAAAAAAAAAGGTTGGGAGCCACTGGATTAGACTATAGCATCTGAAACAGAACTGGCTTAACTGAAATAAATACAACAAAAAGGGAAGGGGGCCATTTAGAACTGACCAAAACAAGTCAGAATATCAATATAAGAAACAAACACAAGTTAAATGAACACACGACTTATAAAACAACTGAAACTAAACGGGAGAAAGTGCAGCAGGAATATTGCCCTGATGTGCAATGCGCCTTGCATAAAGTGCGGAGACAGGATACAGGCAATATGCCTCTCTAGCAGTAACCACTGCAGCAGGTGTGTGTTGGGGGCCAAGAGCCAGCTAGACTTTGCTCTTGAGGGCTAGCACAAAAAAGGAGGAAGAAACTGGGGAAGAAATTGGAGCAGATAGGCAGGAAACAAAGTTCCTGTTTGGCTTCAGGATCCTTTCAGTGAGGAGCTGAATTTGCCTTCTAAATCAGCTGTGCTCAGTAAAAAGGGCCTCTGCCAAAATCCATTGGTTTTTCTTTACCCTGCCTCTCTCCGTACCTCCAGGAAAGTTTCTGCTGGGCAGGACAGTGCTCCTGACTCTGAACTTCAGCAGGTTTTGATCCAGATGCCTCTTGGACTAATCGTTAAAATGACTACAGGTAAATAATCTCTTAAACTAATCCTATAAGGCCTGGTTTATAGAGAATGGTAGAAATCCACTAGAAAATAATTAGAACTATTTGATTAAAAGTCCTCGGAGATATGGAGGCAAGTGGCTTCCATGTAAAAATCACTATATACTGCTTCAATTGTGATCTTTATTTTTTCCCCCTCACATAGCAAGCCAGGAGCTGAACATACGGCATGGGGAGACTGGGAGTTGGAAGGCACAGCAAATTGCCATGCTCTGCCCTTTCAGTGTCCCTGGCATGGGTTCTGCCTACACCAATGCTGATCACACCCTGAGGAAAATCCTCCCGACATTTATACCCATTGACCAGCTGCCAAGAAATCCTTTTCCCCTCAGAGGAATAATAACAATCGTGGGTGATACTTATACTGGGCTGAGGCTTCCTTGTGGGGCCAGCTGGCCTAAGTAGCTATAGAGACAAACCCTATGTGCTTCTGCAATCAAAAGAATAATAATAATGGTTCAAACTGTATGTCTTTAGGGACATACACAAGTGTTAAGAGATGTGGCTCCATTGAGTCTTACGCTTCAGTGCAGCTATGCCAATTTTCCCCAACTGGGCACCAGCATTATGTGTACTCGGATGTTTCTCTGTGGTTCAGTGTATCACCTGGCTGACAGTCCAGAGGCTGTTGTACAATTCTTGCCCTTTCTCAAGAGTTAAAGCGTGCACCAAGTCAGAGAGGGGTTTGAATCCATGTTTCCAGCTCAGGCTCGTCTCTCTAGAAATGTAGGAGAGAGAGAAACAGCAGCCTTAGTAGCAGCTGTCGCCATGACCTTAATTTACCTCCATGCAGGGCCGTACTGCAAATGTGCTGCGCAAATGTCTACTGTTTCAAGTTGTCCCGATGGAGCGTCATGTGCACGCGCACTGGCTCATCATAAGGAATCCAACTGCCAAGCGCCTACGTGAAAGTCTTAGAACAGGAGCATGCTGGGAACTCAACTCTGACTTAATATAACCTAGCAATACAGTGTCACTCCCCGTTACACAATTTTAGTGCAACTCTGGAGGAACGGTATTAACAGTGAAGGACAGTGATGCTTTACTCACAAGGATAAAATGGTAGGTCAACAGGCAAAATAAGTGCCGTTATTTTTATTACACCTTACTTAGTCAGAAGCTTCGCCAATGATCCTGGCAATTTTTTAGGTTTCCCTGTACAAAATTGCATTGTACACAGGGTTGTCTGTCCCCATCTCTGTATTTCAGAGACTAGCTTATGCCTGGCTCTTGCAGACCATAAGAGAAGGCAACGATGCTTTTCTTTTCCAGAACAGTCATTGTGTAGTGAGGGGCCAAGTAATTTAGCTGGCAGGTAATGATAGTTTTAGCCTCTCCTTGTGCTACCAAAAGGAGGGTGGAGAAGAGCAGGAATGCATTCAGCCATCCTCTTTCCTGTATAACCGATTTCTCAGTTTCTAAAGGTCTTTACTGTTCCCAGAATACCCTATTACTCCCAAGATCACGCTGAAGTAGAGAGTTGGAGGCTTCACCTTTGCTGACCTCTTGCCCACAGTCTGTGGTGATCTTGGTGTCCTTGCTTTTACATTTAAAATTTCTTTAAGGGGAGGAAAAACTCCTACCTCAGGTTTGCAGAGGACATTTGAATCTTTACGGTAAACCTTGAAAAGCTTGAAATAAAGATCAGAAAAGAGCCCGAATACAAGGAGAGGACTGAGCAGCCTGGGAATGAATGTTGAAAACCAACTGATGATCAGTATAGCTGTGGATGGGACTGAAGGACTAAAGAAGGTGGCCGTCAGTAGTCTCAGCCTATTTTCCCATTGTTTCGACAATGAGGAATTTACATTTTTGTGGTGCCAGATGCTCTTCTTCACTCAATTTGTGCAGTTTTTTATACTCTCCCTGGTGAGCCTTCCTTTCTGTAACCACTGGGAAGGAAAATTGAAATTGAAGTGCAGACGTAAGTGCTTGTAACACTCTGCATCCTTTGTGCCTTGAGGGACATGCAAATTATCTTAGAATTTGCCATTATTTCAAAGTTTTATCTGCTTTTTAAGGTTGTGAGGCAGCACATAGACAGATTGCCTGGTGTCCTGCGTACTACGCAATCTCTTTTTCTCAAAGCATTTGTCTCATGCCATAAGATAAAGTAGCAGCCCTGGTAGCTCGGCCATTAGTGCGAGCAGTAACAGAGAGAAAAACAACTCTGGTTTGCTTCATGCTATAAATCACAGAGGGGTTATTGGCAGTAGCACATATACTCATTTGTCAAAATGGATGCAACTAGCTGAACTTTGCCACATTAGCATGAAGCCACATAAAACAGCATCCTTACTGCTAATGAATTGCAGATCCTGTGCATTAACACAAGGAATGTACTATAACAACAGCCACACACCAAGGTCAGAAGTGTCTGAAATGAGCCCTGAGATAAAAAAAAAGAAGATGACAAGGGGTGCATTGAATGCACAGCATATGTAAAGCTGTGTATATAACATAACCACGTGATTCATGTGACCATAGTCCTGACTCTTCACTTTGACATCAATTTTAAGCTGGAATAACTACTAAAAATAACTCCAGATTTACCCTTATATAAAACTGAGCCAGTGCAGTGAAAACCAAGTCCTGGGCACACCACTTGGATAACTGCACATGCCAAAAGCATAATCAATAGGCAGAAGTAGGACAGAGTGGAAGATGGACATAGTGGTTTAACTATGGAGACCCTCTGGAAGGAAAGAGTTGCCAACTGTTTTGTTGGTTATTATGTTAATGAAAATAAGGAGTGAGAGAGCTTGAAGCATGCAGACAAGCACCTCGTAGGGGAAGATGATTTCCATGATAAAG
>NW_017728917.1:1364819-1386796 GCF_001723895.1 Crocodylus porosus
TCTGGGCCTAACTAAGTGGAGTGGCCAGTCGGGGTCAGTTGATCTTCTACCCCTTCCTATATAACCCCTGACTTTGAAGAGGAAGTGTCTGGGCAACGGGGCTCAACTTGTACCTGGGGCTCTTTGCTCATGGTTCATGCGTCTATCAGCTTTCTAACCAGCCCCTCAGCTACCTGACCTGGCTCACCCTTGGACTCCATATTCTGCTTGACCCTTTGGCTTCCTGATGTGACTCCTGGAAACCCAACCCAGCTGGTCTTCTGATTCCAGCCCTCTGACTTGGCTCTTCAGGCCGAGCTTTGGACTAGCTTCCCAACACCTGGATTCTGTGCACTCCTTGGCTAGCGACTGAAGTTACACATAAACCGGTTTGCGTGATCATAAACTGGTTAAAACCTGCAACAGAACATAAGTGCAGTGCACATAAACCAGTGTCAAAACGGCTGAAACTGGTTTAAGATAAACCTGGTTGAATGTAGTATCAGACTTCACTGATTTAGCTCAAACCGGTTTATGGAACTTCTGTCCCAGACTCTTTGTTTAAGTTAAACCAGAGTCCCCCAGCATCCCAGTATGGTCTGAAGCCCTGGGGTGGGCTGTGCTGTCTGCTCCAGAGAGCAGGGCTGGTCCCACCCCTCTCCTCCCTAGATGGAGCAGCGAGGGCTGCCTCATGGGTGTGGCGGGGACAAGCTCAGCTGGAGATGCAGCCTAGTTTGCAAAGAAGGGGGGGACTGCCCCCCAGGCAAACCCTGGCTGGGGTCTGGGGCCAGAGAGGTGGCTTTAAATACCCCATCCCCCATTCAAACTTACTGCTGGCTGTGACTGTGGACTACAAATCGTAGAGGCACTTGGAAGCAGGAAGAGGAAGTGATGAGCAACCCTGCAGAGTCCTGCTGCTGTAGTTCTGGACTGCAAATTCCAGAGACCTCAGAGGCAGCAGGAAGCTGAAATAAGCACACAGCCAGAGAGCCAAGCTCTAGCGCCCCACAGCTTCTGGCCTGAGCCACTGCAGGCATGTGGCAGCATTTCTTGGATCAAAAATAAATGTTCACTTCTGTTTCAATTTAATTTGTGTAGTTTAGACTAACCTGCAAAGACTGAATTGATTCACTTCGGCCTTTTTGACTGTCTGTACCTAGTCCTTCTGACTCCCGGTTGTTCATACCAGAGCCTGAGTGACTCCCAGACCTGGCCACCCCAGTGTGATACCTATTAGGTGTGATCTGTCCTCCAAGAAACATTATGGTGGCAACACCCATATGTTCTTGTGGAAATGAGTTTTCTACACTGTGAACATAATCTGTTGTTTCTTCATCTAATGTAGTTAGTACCCTCTAGCCCAACTCTTTATTTTTCCCCCACCAGAATTTTAGCAGTAGATTGTGTTGTGCTTCAAATGAAGCTTTAGAAGTAAAGCATGAAGAACTAAGATTATAAGAAGTGTAGGCATCAGGCTCCTATTTTTTCAAAATTATTAACTTATTCCTACTCACTATTTTCTGCTGTAGAAATTAAAATTGGAGGAAAACTTCACAGGAAATTAGAAATCTTGCTGCATTTTATTAACCTGACAAAACGCAATCAATCAAAGATGTTTTTGGAGGTGGTAGCAGCTCCCTGGTTCTCATAAAATACCCTGAAGTGCAGGACAGACACATTTCACATTTTCTGCTCTCTAAGTGCTGACCTTTACAGATAAACTGTTATGGCCTGGTTTAAATTATGGCTGCTTGGTTTAAATTGTGGCAGCAGTGTGCATGTGGTAGATCCAAGCGTTAAAAAAAAATGCAGCAACACATTAAACATTTTCTGAATTGTCTTGGCATAGACAAGATTTTCATGAAGTGCAACTTTAGGATTTAGTATAATATTTCGTCCTTGAGTTTATATGGAAAAAGAATATATCAGTAGGCAATGCTAAGAAAGAGGAACTTGATTTCCAAGAAGTCTTTGTAATATATTGATTTAGCCTAGACATCCAGCATGATGACTAATTGCCCCAACTGAAAAACATAATTCTTGAACTAATAATGTTCCTTCACAGCCATCCAAGCTTCAGCAATGCAGCTGATCACCCATCATAAATTATACGCATTAGAACATACACCAGCCGCTCAGGTTGCATGATCTCTGGGCACTTTTTATAGATCAATGACAAGATTTTCAGTGACTTATACTTACGTATCAAATAGTGTTTGAGTTTGCAAATTACTGCAGTGAAAGGCTGGGCTACTTGAAATACGAGGTGCTTGCATTTCGTTAGGACTATGAAAATAGTCCCCTTTCATTACAAAAAAGTTGCCACCTGGTATGAATTTATGCTTGAAAGGGGGCTGCTTTGTCCACTGGAAATTTAGCCTGGTGGCTTCAAAATCCGACATACACATTGAATCGGCAAGTGTTTTTGAAAGGCAAATAGCCTTTTGTCAAAATGGCAAGTCATGGATTCAGTAATGGCTGAAAATGAAATTATGTTTTCATCCAGATTCTTCCTTTCTGAGTGAGACGGTTCTGTGCAGTATTTAAGAAATTGCTTATGCGGAGAACACACAATTTTCTTTCTCCTAGTTAACGCAGAAAGCTAAGTACGGTTAAAGGTATTTCACGTCATGGTTACAGCTGAAGGAAATGTTATCAGACTCTGCAGCCACATGGCATGCTGAACTCCCACTGATGGGGGTTGGTCACTCGCATTATTTCTTATCTTATTTCTTACCTTAAAGGGGAGATTTCTGTTGGAATAATATAGGAATAGGCCGTGATGGGAGGCAGCCATAATGTTGAGCATCAAAGACTATTAAAAGGGGCTGTATGCCCTAGCGAACAGAGTAAGGATTGGGATCCCAAACACCTGGATTCAACTACCAGCTCTATTGCTGCTTTGGTTACACTTGACTTAGGTAAGTCACTTCAACTCTTATGCCTCAGTTTCCCCCTTTGTAAAAAAAGGATAGTGATACAAGCTGCCTTTATGAAGCGCTTTAAAATTTGCTCATGAAAAGCACTGTGTTACCTCAAAGTGGTATGACCATTACTATTAATTGGTATGATCATTATTATTAATTCAACCAGTTAATAGTATTTGCATGCATTTTATTTCATCGATGCCCATTTATCCATCTCCAGTAATGACAGCAAGTTGTTATTCCCGTTTTACAGAAAGGATCATTGGAACCTTGGTACAGAGATATGCCCCAGCTTACGTAAAACAGGGCTGCAGCAAGACTGTACAAGATAGAGGTCCCCTGCCCACAACTGTCCTTCCAGCTCCAAAGCAACATATTCATACAAGCGTAAAACACTAAATATACAGCAGATCCTAGAGTTGCAGGTAGAGCTGGAGGTATGTGAATAAGCTGTTCTCTCCCCAGCCTTTTAAAATGGTTCCTTAGTGGCTCTGCAGCAAGGGTTGCCCTCAGTGATGCTGTCTCTTTTTACTGCCTCTATCTTGGCATTGCAAACCTCTATGCAATAGATAATAGGAAGCTCTTGCCCGGGGTTACTTGCTGTAAGGATAGTACAATTCTCCTTAGGTGCCAGCATTTGGGATTTGGATTGGCTTGCTCAAAAAAGCAGTGCTTACCATGCTTGCTGATAAGTTGTTACTCCAGGTAACGGACAGTGTTAGGAGCAGATCAGAGAAGGGAACAAATGATCCTGAAGAACATCTGGCAAGTCACTTCCCATCTGGGGAGGGTTTTAAAAGCCCGCTAGGATTTTGTGCTGGAAAAGCAACGTAAGGCCAAAAGTTACTGCTCATCCTGGCACCCGGCAGGGAGGGAACATCACTGTGTTTACGAAGTGAAATGGTTTATAGGCTTTTTCCAAAATATCTACAGGATGATATAATTCTGAGGATTTGTGTCAGAAAGAAAGGGCATGCCGTAAATCCATTCTCAAGACACAGCTTCTAAGGACGATGAAATATAGCTTGGTAATACATTTGGTATTTGGTACATTTGGTAGGGGGCAAAGATAGGAAATAGGACACTGGAGGCTCACTGCCGTGATGAGTTGGGCTTGTGGAGGGGAAGACATTTGTTCACTGGCTGACAAGAAATACCTCTCTTTTCTAATTCCCCTACACAGGGAAGGGCAGCTTGAATGCATAGCAACAGGATGCAAGACCGGAATAGAAATTCTGTAAAAACCATAAGTAAACCTTTGAGAGCGGTGAATATAATGCACAATAGGAAAAATGACAGAAACTGCTGTCTTTGTTTGTGCTCCAGGACAAAGTTATACCTTGTCTTCCTGGAGTTTGCACTTTGCCTGCTGCTAATTTCTTCAGTCTGTCTACAAAAAGGGCAGGAGAGTAGGTAATGTGTATTGGCCTAGTCCTGAGGTGCTTTAAAATGTTGAGCTAGAAATAAATCTGTTCAATGCAGTCAAAGTCATCAAAAATGACCCCTTTTCCCAAGAGCCGCTTGCCACCTAATCTTTCATTCTGATTCTTCAAGTTAACTGATAGTTCGGTCTTAAATATGTAAATGTTTGGGTTCATGAACCTAAAGGCAAAATATCAGATTTATACATGCACTTTTTAAACAGGACAGGGGAAAGGATGGTTTTAGATGCTAGATATTACACTTCGATTTTTTTAAGTATGAATGAAAATATTCTAAACAACTGAAATTAAGAGCTTGAGAATACGAAGCTTGCTTATTTTGGCCATTAGGTCCACATTCAGTTGCGCCGGGGTGTGTGCTTGCAGCGGCACAAATTTGTACCCCTACTTTGTGCCGCAGTGCGCACCCCTGCGCGTGTCCTTTGGTGAGGGCCAAATTGACCCTCTTCGGGCAAACTGCCCTTTCCCTATTCCTCCTGGCTCCCAGTGTGCTGGAGGAGCCGAGGCACAAATGAAATAGTAGAAATGCCTTGGTCGTCAGCCAGAGCATCTCCCTGGAGGACCGAGTCTCCATTTGTTTTGACATACGCTGTTGTAGCATGCACAGTGCTAGTTTTTTCTCTGCATTTTTTTTTGCTGCTGAGATAAACATCCTGGTAGCAAATTTTCCCCCCCACTGTAGATTTGCAGTGGGACATGTCGACACTCCAGGCCTGCAGTTTGTGGTGCTGCAAAGAGATTTGCAGTGCAGCAAACTGTATGTGCCTGCATGTCTGGATGTGGCCTAGGGGACAATGGACTTCTGGCAAGTACTATCATCATTTTTTTAGGGGGTGATGGGAAACGGGTAAAGAGAGGGGCGTTGTTAATGACCAGAATAAATGGAGAGCAAGTGAGTGTATGGAATTATGAACTATTAAGGTGATTCATTTGCTACAATATAGAAACTTTTGGAAAGTGAGTAGAACATTTAAGCTCTTCTGTTTTCACGATATTTGGCTCCTGATAGGCACTTCCGATTCCTCAATATTGTCAAGGTCAATTTGTGATACAGGGTCAAATTCATGCCTGAGGTAGGTCTGTTGAGGTCATGACTTAAGAATGAGATGCTCAGGAGTTTAGCTTTTGCATTTCACTTTGTTTAAAACAAAGAATCATAAGTCACTAATTGCTTTCTATTTTCTTCAGACGTAGCATCTGAAATCTTCCAGATTATATCTATAGCTCGGGTTTACAAGATAGATGTATAGATGTGTGTGTGTATGTTTACTACTTTAGCTTTTGAAATTTTCTCTAACTTTTATTTGTTGAATATTTTTTGAGTTTATTCTAGTTATTTAAACTTGTGGCCTAAACAGCAAAAATTTCAGATAAATTTGTAGGCAGGCAGAACCTGAGCTGGTTAACTAAAAAGATAAAGTGCAGTTGTTGAAAAATTGCATTTCACTCCACTAATTTGAATGATCCTGCACTCAGGGAGAATTTAAACCCTAAGTCTTTGTTTTCAAATGGATCCTTGGCAAATGATCTGTTAGCTCTGAAATACCTTTCAGTTCCTCCAATATTTCAGTAATTTGAGTCCTCCATATTTCTGTTCTTTATAGTCAACCACTCCTATATGGTGATAATGTGGAACTATTATATAATAGGCCTAGTAATAAAATAGTCTATCCAACTAAATGAAATGTCCAAAAAATAGCACTGCCTTTCCAGGAGTGGACAACAGCTCGAAGTAGTATATTATCAGATGATTAGAACAAAATTTAACAACGAAAAATTAGGCAGTGATTACTTAGTGTTGGAGGGGGAAATATTAACATGCTGAATAAAGTGATGTGCGTAGAGCTGTAAACTCCAGTGCCTTTTTTTTGTTCTGTGCTTGTAGAGTGCAAAGCACAGTGGGTTTGAATTCATGACTGTGGCTCCTAGCAGTAATACAGTACAAAATTACAGTAATAATGCATGTCTCTGTCTGTGATTCTGTGTATATTTGTGTAATATATACCCCCACATTTTACACAGGAGGCAATTACCAATGAAGTAATTTGCTTGACAAACATTACTACTTGTGCAATATTGGTTGGCAGAGTGCAATTTCATTCCTTTTTTTCATTATTTGAATGTTATGCTCTAAATTTTATAGTTTCTAACTTTGTGACATTGCCACGTGTTTTGGGGAAGTAATATTTAATACTGATTCAATATAATGTTGTTGAGATAGCATAAAGTTCCTACCATTCCAGTGCTCGTGGCATAATGTGGTTCTTGGCAACCAGATGGATTCAGCTATGTAGCTCCTGTACAAATAAATTGCAGTTGTACATTTAAATCTTCTTGGAAGTTTTACAAATCACAGTCTTAATCCTGTGACTTGGAATACTACTGCAATATAAATAAGCATTGGAAGATGGTACTCAAACCTGGAGTTTTGGCGAACTAAAGATGTTGGAATTTGTTGCCTAAACCTGTGGGATGCTTAATGCATGAGTTTGCTAAGACTATCTGCAATATTCCAGTCATTGCCATTATTTAATTGGCTGGCATCTGAATTCTGCCTGATACTGTTCAGTCATGTATAGCCAACTTCCATGACTCGAATAAAACTCCTTGGAAGAACATTTACACTGATAAGCTAGATGTGCAAGCTAGATGTGCAGTGAAATCTTTTGGCTCCTGTCAGAGAAACTGGATCATTAGTTAACCTCATGGGTTGCGGCACTTATTAATGCTATATTAGAGGGAGTGCTAATCTACTGATTAAACCAAGGTATGGAGATCTGAATTTTTGGGTTCTATAATTTCTTCTGTTTTGATTTATGTTTATAGTGCATTACAGTTTTTAGAGTTCCTTAGTCATCCTCACACCCCTGTATGATAAGATTATTAGCCACATTTTATAAATAGAGAAGATGAGATGCAAAGAAACGACCTCAGTCATGCAGAAAATGTGTATAAATCTGAGCAGAATTTAGGGATTCCTCCTACCTTATATTCTTTGGTTGCCACTGACTTGCTATATATCTTTGGACAAGGCTGCTGCAGTGCGGGTGTCTGTAAAATTGGGCCAGTTGTGGTCATAAGAATATTTTCACAGCTCTTGGAAATTGCATCTAAAACTGCAGCATACAGATAAATGCAA
Source organism: Crocodylus porosus (assembly GCF_001723895.1). NCBI lineage: Eukaryota > Metazoa > Chordata > Crocodylia > Crocodylidae > Crocodylus > Crocodylus porosus. The sequence goes on from NW_017728917.1 coordinate 1,372,307, forward strand.
AGTAGTTGAATTTTATTTTCTCTCAAACTTCCATCTTGGGAGCATGGTGTTTTAAAGAAAGCACAACTCTGAAAGCATGGCAGGAAAGCACGCCAAAGTCCAGTTGTTACAATACATTCAGCAGTGATTGTCAGGCCTGATTAGCAAAACATGCCAATCGCTTTTTGGCATCTATAAAGTACCTAGTGTCATCAAAGTATTCATGGGTATTCTATGCTGGCTGGAATAGGTTGGAGTTTAGCAAAGTTAACAATAGAGTTTTATCAGCTTGATACGTTTATATGATGCTGAGTCCTATTTTTCATTTACAGCTCATTCAAAAGAGAACCACTAGTTTTGTTTAAAAGTCCTCCAAAGCCAGAGCAAGACCCTACTGTGCCGGAGGTGTAATCTGAGGTGGATGTCACATGATGAGGAGTCTGATTTAAGTGAGCCTCCGATGATCGAGGATGTATCTGAACAGAGTGTCTAAAACTGTCTAGAAGATCAGAAAGGATGTGTGAAAATAGATCACAGTGCCACAAAACGGAAAAGAAAATAGAACTCGAAAGAAGAAACATGCAAGTTACAGGTTTCGAGCAGTCAGAGATGACTGTTCTTTGTCTTTGAAGGCGTGATTCTGTGAGGTGTTGAACTAAACTCAAAAGGAGTTGAAGGCGCTTAGCAGCTTCCAGGAAGTGCTAGGCACTTTTTGTAGGACATTCAGATTTGAGAATAGTGTAACCCCAGATCTCCTTTGCTTCTACTTACAATCTTTTCTTGCCTCCTCTACCAGAGATAAACTGACCCCTGCAAGACAGGGCGCTTTATTTAGAGCTGCACACGTCACCTCCATTCATACCTCTAACAGCCAAACCAGCTCCACAATATCGATGGAATCAAGGTGGTAGTAATGTTTTAGCTATAGGTATTAATGGGGATCCAGGTTTTCCATTTGGTGTGAAAAAACATGAATTTTCCTCTTTAAAAGAGAAAACTGCTGGAAACTGGGTTTCCCCTTGCAGGCTGGCAGCCGCCTAACCTACAAGAAGATGCTTGGGGCTGGGGGGATCGGGGAAAGAGTGATTGGAGGCAGGGGGTACCACAGGTGAGTGAGCGTGCACACGCATGTGGCCAGCATACCTGCAGGCAGGGTGGTGGGAAGAGCTCTGGCAGCTGGATACAGGTAAGTCTATGGGGGGCAGGGGTTGGAGGGCCAGGGCTTGGGGAATGTCCAGGTGGATTGTGTGTGTGTGTGTGTGGCAGGGGTTTGTGGAGGAGACGGATGTGCCTACTGGCAGTAGTCCAGGCACTGGGGCTGTGGCAGGACAGAGGGGAGTGGAGGAGAGGTGCCTGCCCCTCTAGTGAGGAAAGGGGGCAGAGGGGGCTTTCAGGGGGTGGCAGGGAGCGGTGTGGCTGGACCAGTGGCACCAGGGCCAGAGCCCATCCTCACAGGAGTGGGGCAGCTGGAAGATGTGGGGGTGGGGGCTTCCTAGTGCACTACAGGAGCCCCAGCCCAGTGTGCGGGGTGCCACAGGCCTCCTGCGCCCTCCTTCCAGCCTGCTCCAGGGTCAGACTTGCTCTGCTGCCACCTGCATGAGTCAGAGCTGCCCCAGCCTACTCCAGCCTGGGCAGGTGGGGGCAGCTGGGGGCACCTTCCAGCAGGGGTGAGGGGGCAGGGGCTTTGGGTTAGGAGTTAGGGGCACTGGCAGGGCTCGGGTGGAGGGTTTGTGGCTTGGGATTGAGGGAGACCAGGAGGGTGGGGGACTGCAGGTCAGGACTGTGGGGCAGCAGTGCCAGGGGGCTATGGGTCAGGAGTGAGGGGCACCAGCAAAGACAGGGGGCTGGAGACTGGGAGTGAGGTGCACCGGCAGGGACGGGGGGGCTGTGGGTTGGGAACCAGGGACACTGGCATATCAGGGTTACTCAGCGCCACAAAGGAGCAGAGAGACAGGTGCAGCTGGACCCGCATCCTGGTGAGTGAAGGGGGCAGGGGAGCTCTGATTTTCCATGAAAACAAATGCCAAAATGTATAGGTATTTAGAATTTGTTTTATTATAATGATTGAGGCACTGGTAGGCTTTCAAACTGCTTTAAAATTGTAAATATATCAATAGACCATTCTTTTAAATTAATACCTATGTAGTGGCATTTCATTTTAATCATGGAAAAATGCAGATTTTTGAGGTTTTAATCAGAGAACTTGGGGTTTTTATCAGAGAATTCATAATTTTTAAACAGAGAAAACCAGGATCCTTGGTTATTAAACTTCTTGTTACGTGAGCTGATGGTAATTAGTTATCAGAAAGTGTGACTATATTCCCACAGTTTTCATTATGCTGACTTTTCGTATAAATCTATATTAAAATAACTCATTTTATTTTTTTCCCATAAAGCCAAGCAACATATAGTTAGTTTAGAGAATATTTCTAGACAGACTGAAATGACTGAACTATCTATATGAGTAGAAGCAGGATAGAAAAATAGAGGTTTTTTATTAAAAGCATTCTCAGTTCTGAACCTAGGTTTATTTTGGCAACACAAATGAAATTATAGGAACAAGTATGGGGCTAATTTTTCCCCCTCCCTCTTTATAGCAACTTAAAAACATGTGGCCCCTTGTTTTGAAGATTTGAGACCCAAAGGTCTCTGATGCTTTTATAGCTGTGTAATAGGTTACATGTTTAGCTGAGTACCTACATTGACATCAGCAAGGCTCCACTGATCTTCAGCAGCAGAAGAGACTGTCAAAGATTTTTGTAATGCCTTTCTGTAGCAACTTCAGCTTCATTTCACATGGCCTTGTTCTTTTTCACTTAACATGGGAGCAATGAACTCTCGCTTATTTAAGCTGAGGGTCTAATACAAGACTGACAAGGGTAAAAGGAATGCTGCTTCATAAGGCTTTTTTAATGGCTAATAAATTCTAGAATAATTGGATGCCTTCTATTACTAGGTTTAATTTTTTTAGATATGCATATGTGGGGATTTATTAGGTAGAACACGGGAGTGAACAGCCACTGGGGCAGCCTGACATTTAAATGTCCCCAGTGGAATGTGTAGGGCAGAGGGCACGGTGATATAGCATGGGACTGATCTGAGTGAAAGCACTCTGTGTGCAGCATATATGAATACTGATGGAGACAATCCACTCGCCCAGGTCTAAGATTCAATATGATAAAGAAGCCCAACATTATTCCTTTGACTTGGATAATGGTACAAGTCACCTTCTGAAAGGTAGAACACATGCTGTTCTGCCATGCGTGGGTGGATCTGGATTTTTGAAATGGGGGGTTCAGATGGTGATGTGTATCATCACATATAAAACAGCACAATTTCACATTTTTCTGCAGTTAAAACTAAACTAGAAGCTTTACTAAAATCCTAGGAGCCGAGGGCTGCATTATTCAGTTTAAGATTGAAGCAAAAACAACTATAACTTCATTGGAATTAGTTAAAAACAGTCTTCAGGGCTTTGAAATAGGAGCTTCAGGAGCAGCTAACAGCAGAACTGCAGAACAAAGGAGAGCTTGACTGGTGGAACATCAAGACCATTAAAAAGAAGAGAAGGCTGTTAACACTTGTGGAATGAAGAGTTTAAAAGGGATCAAGTGAGCCATGAAGTAAATTGACTCCCTCAGCACTGCCTGACTAAAAACGCTCCTGCTAGTGCTAGGTAGCTGGTTTTAAATTTTGCATGGACCAGGAATCAAGGCTGGGATGCAAGTGTACCAGTGCATCCCCACTTGGACGTGTCCCAGGAGTAATAGTGCTGGAGCAGGAATTTTCTGCCGCAAGCGGAAGGAGTTGATGTGATTATGGTTGGCTTCCGCTAGGGTTTTAATCTGTTGCAGGAAGGCTTTAAATGCAGTTCCATCAACAGAGGTTCTTTGGAAGGAGTGTTTGTGGGTTGACAATACACTCAGTGTTTTCATAAAGACCACTGGACCATGCCAGGTAAATTTTAATTAAAATCTTGACGAGGCGGTATTTGCAGAGAGATTTGAACTCTTATTGGAACCTTTCTTGAGCAAACATTTTCATGTTAGCCCTTTAGCTCATACAGTAGAACAGGAGTATGGGTGTTCTTCATGCTTTATCAGTACAGCACAAAACTGTCTTGCTTTTTAGAGTTAAATAATTGCATACATACAACACTTTCAACCAAAGTTTTGGTGAATGAAAACAACTCTGATATTTTTATACTTGTTAGACTTTGTCTTTTGTGGTTCGGTTCAGAGCTGCCATGAAGCCTCAAAATGCCACACTTCTGAAGTGAAATATTCCATTTTTGTCAGAGATTAAAAGTTTCCACTGAAATACAAATTTACTCCTTTAAAACTGAAAATATTGAAGTGCTTATGTGTCAAACATTTGTAAATTGTATAGCTCTTGCTTTAGACGTGGAGAAACTGAGATATTGACGTAACTTGGAAGGGAATCCAAGCCACAACTACTTTAACTGTTAATACCTGCCCTGTCTTCAGGAGCGGGATTTATTTTTGAGGGCTCTGTTGAAAGATTCTCTTCCAGGACCCTACCCCGCACTATACTATAACAGAATTCAGTTATAGCATTACACAACTGTAGTGCAAGTGGGGACGATGGGGCAACATAAGTGATTACATGATTTGCATTTCCTTAACATCACTCTGCCATGCCCACTCTATTTTTGCCTTATAAAAAATACTTTCTAGAGACATGCTTAAGCCACAAGACTTGGTTCTTAATTCAGCTCCTTCCCTTCCAGTACCTCCTTTACATCTGCACATGCATGTAGAAGTGGCTTGTGAATGACCTATTTACCTTGGGTTGTATAGAGACACCGGGTGTGTCTACACATGCATTACACCAGCCTAATTTACTGCACAGTAAATTAGCACAGTAAATTACTGTGCAGTCAGTGGGAATAGGCTGGCATCTACATGTGCAGGCAGTCAAGCACATTAATGCTGCCTAAAGTTAGTCCCCAGTCAGTCCACACACACAGTGTTACTCGTGCAGTGTTACACGTGCGTTACGGCGCAGTAAGTGGTTGGGCATAAATTTGATACCTTCATGATGCAGGCATCACATTTTTGCTCAAGTCAGCATAAGTCATCATATTTAGTGCACAGTTTGGGCATGCATGTGTAGACTTGTGCCCGTACTGCGCAGTAATTTTGGTTTGGGGGATTGATAGTTTTTCCCATTAGTTTCCCCTTTCTTTCGTCTGTAATTCTTGGTTAGAAGACAGACACTTCTGAGCATATAATTTGTCATTTTTTAAGTTTGTATTTCCAAAGGAGCACTAGCTAACAAGTAATTAGTAATTTCCTTCTTCCTTCTCAAACTCGAGTGTTGAAATTATCAGCAGTGTGCAAGGCATAGCTCTGGTCAGATACCTAGCACTCTTTCTGGTGACTGGCTGCTTATTTTTGTTATAGCAGAACAAAATACCACAGGGATCAGTCTGTTCAACGAATATTCGTTAATAATGTCTTGAAGTAGGACTTCAAATAGGAGGTTTAAAAAAATAGATATAATAATGAGAATTCAGAGGCTACTTGGCTATTACAAGTACATTTTAAAAATAGGTCAAATTTTGGAACTGGAAATACTTGCTGGAGCTTTTGATCATTGAATTTATTGATTAATCTGATTTAAATGATAAAATGCAAATTAGAGAAGGCCGACTCTGAAACAATTACATGAAGAGTGACAGCTGAAAAAAGTTGAGAAGTTTAGTGAAACTTTTAGTTGGACCGTGGTGATCTCTCCAAATTTTTCTCCTTTCCCATAGGAAAGGGTCAGTTTTACTGAATTTCTTGGTTTGGAAGAATGCAAAAAGCTTAAAAATGGCCTAAGCCTCTGCTTTTAATGTTAAACAAAAAATGTCCATTTTACAGGTTAAAAGACACTTTTGCAATTTAATATAGGGTGAAGATGTAGATATAGGGTGTAGATATTAAATGTTTCATGTGACCAGAATTGACTATCTCTTTGGTGTTTGATTTGTGAAAATTTTCAAGATTTCTTTCTTTCTTGCCAGACGAGATTCTTTGTTTGCCTATGTCCTTAGACCAACATGGTTTCAGCCAACAAAGCTTTCTTTATCGGTCTCATTTCTAGCCAAGTTATTTTAGTAACTTATTCCGCACCTAATTAGAAGCGGGCAAAACAAGGTATAGGAAGGCTAAATTGGGCGTGCCAATGGCAGAACTAGAAGTCAAGTCTTCTGACATCCTCTCCCTCCTCCCCCTCCAGTTCCCAGCTCCAACCGCTATTCTGCATCTTATTTTGAGATGGCTTTGACAAGGAAGAATTAAAGAAAAATGTGTTGAAAGTGTCCTATTTTAAAACATCAGGTATATCAAGGATCTTCTCTAAAGTAAACAAAGACCATATGACTTTAAAATGTGGCTTTGCTATCTATAGGAGACCCTCAGTGCCTAGACCAGGCCAAGGGGCCAGACTGAATAAAAAGCAGGTGCAAAGAGAAAAAGAGAGCTCCTTGACAGACAGCGGGAGCAATCAGGGGGTGCATGAAGAATTGCACCCTGAGGGAACTCCAGACAGAAAGTCCATAGTAAGCAGTGAGGTCTTGCTGATGAAATCATTTTGTTTGTAATTAAGTTAATGCCAGGAAATGTTTCAGGGGACAGATGGCTGATGAAAAAGTTGTTCATCTCAAGCGACGTCCCTTAGTGATTTAATAGCGGGTCAATTAGGGAATGGGTAATGGGGAAGAAAATACTTAAGACTGGTGGGACCTCCTGCATCATCCAGTCCTCTGCAACTGTGGGCATCGCAGCATGATAATGCCCTTCATGGCCTCATTGGGTATCATTTTAAAAGGAATTAGGTTCTTTTGCCCTGCTGTTTTGACTGGAGGGTTGTTCGAAAAATTCAGTGCTCTAATGGTGAGGAATCTGCTAATTTACGGTCTACATTTCTTCATGGCCCATTTATATTCAGTTTTTCTTTCAGAAGAGTGTTGTAGTTAATGAGAGAGCTGTTTTTCTCAATGTGGAAGGTTTTCTAAAGGAAGCTATGGGGGGGGGTGTTGGCAACAGAAGTTGTGATTTAGTTTAGAATTCCCCTGCGTGTTTGTGCGTGTGTGAACCACACTGTAAAACCTTTCAGTGATCACATTTCATTAGTCCTGCTACATGTCTTTGGTGTATCAGTTGATTTAAAGGAAAGGAGATGACACGTCTTCAGTAGGCTAATCTGTTGTTCCTAGACCTTCCCTAGCAATGAGCAAAATCCAGCCACAGTGCATCAAAAGAGATAAGAAGCAACTATGTTTTCCTTAAAGCTGGCTGTTTCAGCCAGCCCACCAAACTGAGCACACTTGCATCATTTCTGTATAATGCTCCCTGTGCTCATTAGATGCTCCCCGATTCACCTTCAGTCAATAGAAGTATAAGCCAAAAATGAGGCTCAAGTGTGCAGATACACGTAGAACCTACAACACATCAGATCCGGGTGACTTTGGGCCCTTCAAGACATATGAACCAGGAAACATTGTCTTCTTGCACTTTATGTGGCCTCCATTACCATTGCAATGAAGCATGCCACTCAGGCTGGTGCTAGGGCTGTGGTGGCAAAGAAATTAAGGCATCTTGCTATGGATCCAGAGGTGTGAATTCAAGGCCTGGCTTGAACTTGCAACAAAGGCCAGGCCATCCAAAAGGCAGCCATGATCCTCCTTTGTGTGCCACTGGTTACAGAAACTACAGTGTGCAGTATTTATGGTAGCCCAATGGTTTCCAGTGGACTTTTAATCTTTTAATTGACTCCTACCCTCATGCCACTAAGTTCTGTGCTTTGTCTTTTTTTCTCTGCTGCTTCACCGTGTTATAAACCTGGTTCCTCTCCCTGTGGTAATTAATGGTGATTTAGTCTGGCCAAGGTGTTGTGCACAAGAGGACATGTGATAGGGTGGAAAATGAGCTGTGTCTGCAGTTACTGATAGAGCTGCCGTGAAGAGTGAGCAGCTTCAGAGCTGTGAGTATGAGAGTGGGATACTTGGGATACAGACTCTGAAGGGGAAGGTTGCAGTAAATTTCATAGCAAGTCCATGATTGCTAACCGCAACTTTCCAAATCATAAAAAACTCCTCCCTCCCCGCAATATTTTCGTTTGCCTTCTGGTTTTGGTGCCATTAAGATACACTTGGGTCATATTTACAGTCTTTCCCTTGAGACCACAAAGGCAAAAAACTCTTGTCTTTTAAAATGAAAGCTGAGATTCTACCATGCTCATGTGACTCCAGGAGCTGAATGAGCCTCTTGACATGGGATCTTCAGGTCAATGCTACCGTTTTCTTATACAGTCCCTTAGCCAAGCTACTTGGATTGATGTAGTTGGGAAATCAGCAGATGGTGGATTTGGAAACCACTTGTTCAGATACATCCACTATCTTTGCTTGCTTTGGGTCTACATCTCCTCCAAGATGTGCCATAAAGCACATTCTAGTAAATCCCCACTGCGGCATGGAAATCATTAACAAACACTAAGTGACCATTTCTAAAAACCTCTGTTTGAACTGAACATTGAAGCAGTAGATCAAACTGCTATAGGGTGTATAGGATCTCATTTCATGATCCTATAGGCTGGATAACACCCTTCTTGTCAACACAGTGGCAGAAAGGGATCTTGGAGTCATTGTCGACTCCAGGATGAACATGAGCCACCAATGCGAGGAAGTCGTCAGTAAGGCTAACAATACCTTGTCACGCATCTACAGATGCACCACAAGCAGGTCCAGGGAGGTGATCCTCCCCCTCTGTGCGGCACTGGTCAGGCCACAGTTGGAGTGCTGCATCCAGTTTTGGGCGCTGCACTTCAGGAGGGATGTGAACAGCATCGAGAGGGTCCAGGGTAGGGCCACTCGCATGGTCAAGGGGCAGCTGGGCAGGCCCTATGAAGAGAGGCTAAAGGGCCTGAATCTGTTCTGCCTCCACAAGAGAAGGCTGAGAGGGGATCTGGCGGCCATTAACAAACTCACCAGGGGGGCCAGTGGAAATTGAGGGGGGCTTTGTTCCCCTGGGCACCATCCAGGGTTACTAGGAATAATGGCCACAAATTGTTAGAGAAAAGGTTCAGGCTGGACATCAGGAGACATTACTTTACAGTTAGAGCCGCCAGGCTCTGGAATGGGCTCCCAAGTGAAGTGGTGCTCTCTCCTACCTCGGGGGCCTTCAAGAGGAACAGATATTTGTCTGGCCTGATTTGATCCCAGCACCCATTCCTGCCTGGGGTAGGGGGTTGGACCTGATGATGTGTTTAGGTCCCTTCTGACTCTGATACTATGAAACCTGAGATTTTTTATGGAAAATTGCATCTTTCTAATGATAGATGACATAGTCTTCAGAGTCTGTTAGTGGGAGAGGAAAGTTTGCAGAAATGATAAAACTTCTTTTAGCTAATGGGTGACGTTTTTCATGTTAATTCATAACCATTAGGAAGGTTCCAAGTCACTAACTGTTACATAACTAATATACTCTTTTTAATGGGTCCTGATGTAATTCTCCAATCTAGATGTCTTGTGCCTTGGATCAAATACAGCCTCATTTTCATCACCAAAAATGATCTGGACAGCACATAATTAAAAACAGCTTTCAGTTTCAGACTGCACAAGAAGATTAAAAGCAGAGGCAAGAAAGCTAATCAAGCTATTTATTTTTTTAAATTCCAAAAGCAAAGATGCGAGTTATTAGAAATGTATTTCCCACCACAGCTAGGAACTGAGTAAGCTAACAGTTCACTAAATGTGAATGTGGCAAAGATCATGTTTTAGTTCAGTCCTTTCTGGTTAGCTTTCTTCATGCAGAAAGAGTTGATTAATCAAAATGGAGAGGGACCTATTACTGGACTCCTGCCCTTTAGCTTTTCCTCTCATAAGTGCAGCGAGCAGTAGGAGAAACAATGAGTATGAGCAAACCCAAGAAGTGTAAGCATTAAAGATCATGGTCAAAATACATGAACAGACAAATTCTTTGCTGCCAGTCCAGCCTCTGTCAGCTGCACAGTGACATGGAGCTAGGCTGATTTCTCCACTACAGGACCACTGAAACAGTCCTTTGCTTATCTTCTTGCACGATTCAGCCTAGGAGGAAGAGGGAAAGAAGAAAAAGGGGAAGACTGCATGCCACTACACGGATTCTGACCTATCCTGCAACTTGGAAAGAGTAAGTGAAGGTTGGAATACTTGGAGCTTTTCTAGCATCACCATGTTGGCCTTCAGAGCAGCCAGAAGTGGACGGATGCAAAGGGATTGTGAAAGTATGGTTACATCCAACCTAAAGGGCCCCTTCCTTTCACCACCGCTGCTCTTCCTGGACACACACAAGCACAGCTGGAGCCCTGCTCCATGACACAATGTTAATAGCACAGTGCCTGTTAACAAGCTGCAGATGTCCCGGGTACACCCCAAGCAGTCCCTGTGGATGTCTCTTTTTTCATCGTGGCAAGCTCTCTCAGTTCCAGGACTTCATTTACTAAGCAACAGCTGGCTGCTTAAACATCCCCTGATGTATCATGGAAAGCTTTCCCCATCATTCTGGCCTGCCCTCCTCTTATCCATGTAAGGGCCATTGCAGCTGGTATAGTGACTGTTGTGCCTCTCTTCTTCTTCCTTTGCTTCCAGATATGTACGGTGATCATGTTTTTGTTGTATCGGTGGCCCGCCAAAAATTCTTGGAGCTTCTGGTAGCTAGCGTAACCTAGAAAACTCTTCAGACAACTTTATCAACATTTACAAGACATCCCAACACAAGGAAGAAGATTTGTGGTGCTGATGTTTCAGATGGAAAACTGGGGGACTATTGGGCATGTAACTTTGCCAAGACCCTTCACAGTTGGTGGCAGAACAAGGACTTTGACCTGGATATCCTCCTGTCCTGACTCTCAGCTTCCCGGTCTAAGATTTAGAAAATAGGATCCTTATTTTTAAAATAATGTTTCTGCTGCTTATTTCTTTGCCCCGAATGATACTGCACGGTCTTCACCATGTTATGGATGGCAAGGGATTACTGTGGGTCACCAAAGTGCTTCTGTCTGGTATCTACTCCTTTTCCCAACCACATGGGTTATGCTTAGCTATTCAAATGACTCTCCCTCCATCTGGCTTTTCTGAGTGAATCTTAAGTCAAGCCAAAGCAAATGGCAAAATCCTGTCCTCTAAATCCCAGTGTTTTATTCAGGTGGAGCACAGTGGTGTGTTTCCAGTTTCAACAGTACAAAATAAAGGTCAAACAAAGCTGCATCTCATACTGAAAAGTATAGGTGAGGCTGAGGTGGCTTAGGCAGCATTATGGCTGAGTTCTGCTCATGACTAGCTAAAGCCTTAAGTCCTCGAACATACAAAGCTCCCATTAACTTCAGAGTTACAGGGGTGTAGGCTGTAGCCCTGTTGGTCTAAGGACACAGCCAGACAAGGTTCTTTGGGTGAATCTGATATCTTTTATTAGACCAACTGAAATAGCTGGAAAATAATTGTTCAGCAAGCTTTCAGGTTCAAAAACCCTTCGTCAGGCTGAGGAAGTTTCAGCAGTCGGTGTGTGCTCTTCCTGGGTGGAATGAAAAGTAAAGACACCAGAGGCTTCACTTACAATGGAGAGATTTCTGGCTCAGTCGGGTAAATAGCAAAAAAGCCAGCGTTTCATATCTCACTGATAAGCAAGCTGTTCCAATACTATTGTGATCAAATAGTCTGGCGGGATAAGATTCAAAGCAGTGCCTTAAAATGACAACCTTTGCCTTAGCTCTATGAGCCCTTTCTAAGCTGATGAGTTTATGACTAGAAATGTGTATACATTTAACTTGGAAGTTGCAAAGTGTTTTAATCTGTCTTCACTTTCCAGCTGTAGATCTCAAATCACTTCACAAACTTAGCCTCTGTCCCTGCTTGGATCAGGGAAAGAGCAAGTGACGCAAGTCAATGGCAAAGGGATCTCCTAATCCCAGTTTTCTGCTCTCGCCCATCCACAAAGCTGCACCTCTTGTGCCATGAACAGCATAGACAATGTTAGTCCAGAGCCTCCTGGATGTATGTTGCTGTAGTGAAGTCAATGAAAATCAGCTGATTTAAACCAGCTGAGAGTTGTCCAGAATTTTTCTACCATATATCTTGAGCATATATTTGCCAAATTGTTGGGGGTTTTTGACTTTATATTACTGTGAATACAGGCTCATGAAAATGGAAGAGGGAAAGCAGTTACAAGGTATTCTGCATATATTCACCTATATCGTGTTGTCTGTCTTAATTGTGTGTCTCTAGGGATGTGTCTCAGTCACTTTTGAACTCTTCTGAGTTGCTTCTTGCTATTCATTAGGCAAATTTAGCTTCCCTGAAATGCATCAGAGACATAAGAGCACTCAGAAGAGGTTATTCCTGTAAATGTGAAAAACATTCACTGCCTCCTCCTTTGTTGCTTCCTAGGCTTCTCTTCAATTTTACGTTGAATATGCTTCCTGATTACATTTGGCATCCTCATATTGAAGCGTCTTACGTTCAAGCTGCACACATGGTAATGCAGTTTAATGCTGAACTGATGTGAATCGAAACCTATTGGGAAGACCAAGAAGCAAAACTACAAACATTCTTGATTTTAGGAGTATTAAAATATTTTAGCATTTTCAATCTAAATGTTTCAACCTTAATGAAATGTTTAGGAATGACCAAATTGAGATGTTTACAGCCTTTTCATTCTGCAAAGAATCTTGGTTATTTTAATTTGTTGTTGTCATGAACTGTCATGAAAACAAATATTGCAATAGCATAACTTCCTGAGGGGAAAGAAATGCAATTTTTGTTCATTTCTAGTATTGGGAAGGAAGGTCCCCTATGGATGTTGTCCACTACAAAGATTCCTTATCTATTCTTGTCTATTATAGACCATCTTTTGAAGTATTTCCTACCATTAGCAAACAGAATATTGGACCAGGTGGACTGGACTATTCAGTTAGGGCATTTGCTATGGTGTTTGGGTGTAGCTGGTGTGCCAACCAGTGCCTATAACGCTGATTAGTATTGCCGTATTATTTCCTTGTGCCCTTGAATCTGTTTTATCCACTTTTCTTCTGTTTATACATACGGCCTTTGGGACAGTAATCAGCTGCATGTGGGTGATGCCTAACATGGCTGGAACTTCGATACATGAATGCAACACACACTTATGCAGGGTCTGCTGTGAAACTAGTTCTTTTCGGTTACATTTCTTTAATTTGGAATAACTGAAATAAGGTAGAAAAAGTTCAAAGACGGGAAGAAAGGAAAATGTTCATTTGCTTCATAAGGATAAAGAGGAGAGAGGCAACAGTGAGCCAAGCTGGAAAAAATATTCCCAAATTCAGTATTAGGTTGACATCATGGTTTCTTCTTAATTCAGTAAAGATGCAATATCCAAGGTATTAGTTTCAGTATGTTTCGGAGCGCTGCTGGAAAAGGCTAGCTGTGCAATGGGGATCTGGAACATCAGTCAGCTAAGGCATTTATTAATCCCAGAATGAGTAATTGCATCAGCTCTCTGGGTGGAGATGCTGCACATTGCACTGTGGCCGCACACTGCTGTGTGTTCTCCTCTCTTATACCTCCATGGGTGGTGAGTAGGTATAGACTATCAAATGTACCTAATAAAGAACCCAGATTGTTGTTTTTGTAATTGGAAATTCTAAATACACTTTGGTTTGACAAATCTTGGCTAGAAAGTTTGCTCAATCAGCAATTAGAAGGAAGCAAGCAGTGCTCTTGCCATGCTGATGAAAGTTGAAATAGATGGGTTATTATAGAATGGAAAATCAATACCACACAAAGATGTAGCAAAGCTTTAGCTATGAGATGAAGGAGACAGAATAGTCATGGGAGTTGTGGTTACCCAGCCATACATACTTCCTAACCATAGGCAAAGTTTGCTGGTATGAACGGGGGTTTTCAGTAGTTTTACTCCTTTCAACATCGGTTATGATTTAAAATAATATTATGCCTTTAAAAGCATGATTCATAGACTTCTAAATGTTTATCTGTTTAGTTTGGATAAGTTGCCAAATATTCAGAAGTTCATCCAAACTTCTTGAGCCTGAAATCTGGACTGGATACACTAGAACACTTTAATGAGATTTATGACCATCCTGGCTTTGGGTCAAGCCAGAAATCCCAGAAGAATAGCATCCTAGTTGGTATTTTAGCACTTTTTGTGCCGGCGAGAATAAGAAATACATAAAGATAATGAGCGAAAAAAACCCAAATATTTATGTATGGCCAAGCCACCAGAAATATTGTCTTCCAGTTTGATTCAAGTTTTGGGGAAGATTTAAGGGCTATTTTATCCTGATTGTCATATCTCCAGTGACATCCTATCCACGTCCTAATAATAAACTCTTTAACGGTACATTCCTCGTAACAAATATCAGGGGATTTTTGGTCCCTAAATTGGAGCAGTTCTTATCAAAACCGAACCAAACTACTTCTCACAGCTTGGTCAGTATACCTTTGCCTTGACTTCGAACATCATCCCTTGATAT